>NW_011500036.1:230128-365397 GCF_000495115.2 Populus euphratica
ACCTAATTTTATATTTAAAATATTTGTGTTAAAACATTTTACTTTTATAATATTTTGATAGTTTGTTTAAGTTAAATTATTTTAAGTTAAAAATATATTTAATCTTAACTATTTAGAAATATTTTAAATTTTAAAATTATATTTTTTTGACATTGTGTTTGTATTGCATAATTTATAATTAATTTATCTTGAATTTGAATTATATTTGTGGAATATATATATATATATATACACGAACAGTACAACTTTAATATGACACGTCAAAACACTCTGAAATCAAAACACGAATAGTACAACTTTAAAATGACACGTCAAAACACTCTGAAATCAAAATATTTCATTGTAATTAAAAAAATAAAACACTTTCTGAAATAGAATTGACAACCTTACTTTAGAATATTAGCTGATAGCTCTGGAGGCGGCCTCTTAACAGTAATAGTTCATTACTAATCTAGATGAGTTTATCACGCAAAATACACAAAAAATTACATGAAAAAAATTCTTCTCTCTCTTGGGAAATGATAGTTTGTGATGCCACGGAGAATTTCTGAAAGTATTAGATAGAACAAAATAACTTGGGTGATTGCCGGCGGTCAGGGTTCTCCACTGAGCATTTGTTTAGTATTGTTGTAATAATAATTATGTATTAAAATAATATATTTTTTATTTTTTAAAAGCTTAACTTTCACATAGCATATCAATATAATTAAAAAACATAAAAAAATAATTTTAAATATAAAAATAAAATTAATTTTAAAAGAAATATTTTTAAAATACAAAAATAAACAAGATGGAAAATTAGCTGGGAAGACATAAAAATAAATAGAGTTACCTACCAGGAGCAGGTTTGTTTTTATTATAAACAACATCATGTATAATATGAAAAAAAAGATTTTTTTATTCAAATCAAATAAACATTTTTGTGTGTGCATTAAAGTCATTTTAAAAATTTTATAGAAGAGTTTGATTTAAAACAATTTTTTCCTTCCATCCCACATACTGACTTGTCGAATAATTTAAGAGATTTTGCCTCGTAACATATAAAGTTTATTCTTAAAAATTGAGGATCGATATGCAATTTTTCTATTTACATAAAGTGACCTAATTAAATAAATTTGCTCTCGACATTAAAAATAAAATTATTACTTAGAATTCGTCACCGACCACACGACATGGCATTCGGAGTACGGCTTAATGGCAAGCGTGTTTGCTAATCGTTACTCGATCTCCATGTTACATGACCAAACAGCTCTTATTAATTAACATATATTAAAAGGACTTGGTGTTGCTATGACTGTGAAATGCCAAGCCCTCTTGCAACTAGATCCTCAAGGGTAGTTTATTAAAAAAAAATTATATAATTTTATATTACAATAATAAGTTTAATGGGTATTAAATTTTAAAATTTATTTTAATTTATTTTTTATAAATTTTTTATAGTTTTATGACTCAGTTTTAATCATAAGTTCATTGAATTAACTTTAGTTTTTTTAATTATTTTTTTTAATATTATGTTAATTAAGAATTTAATTTTATATTTTATATTTATTTTTTATGGGTTATCATAGTCTTATAACTCAAAGTGAGTTTTGTAGGTTAGTTAGACTCGGGTTTTTTTAATAGAATATTTTTTTTAATTTTATCCTCCAATATTATGTTGTGTGAGAATTTGAATTTATAATATTTTATTGTTTTTATAAAGTTATCTAGGTTTTATAATCCAAATTTAGTACGTTAACTCAGGTTGACTTGATATATATTTTTTAATCTTTTAACATTGGGTTAATCAGGGATTGTGCTTCATTTTTTTTTTAAATTTATCACAATCTCATGACTTGGATGTAGTTATGTCTTAACTCTATTGCCCCGGGTTTGTTTGATATTTTTTAATCTCATCCTTTAATATTGATTTGATTAAGAATTAAGTTTCATAATTTATTATATTTTTTTTCTATAAAGTTATTCTAGCTTCATGATTTGGTGCACGAGTTTGGTTTATTAACTCGAGTTAACTTGAATGAGTTTTTTTGTGTTTTTTAATTATTTTTTTATCCTTTAATATTAAATTGATTGAAAATTAAACTTTTATAATTATTTCTATATGTCGATATCATGGTCTCATGACTAGGGTTTGACAGGTTAATTCAAGTTTATTCAACTTATTTTTCTAATTAAAATTTATTTTTAATTTATCTTTCAATAATCAATATTATATTAATTGAAAATTGTGCTTAATATATATATTTTTATTTATTTTTTATAAGGTTATTATGTTTTCATGATGTGAGTTAAGGATTTGGCAGGATAAGCTAAATTAATCAAAGTGAATTCAAATAGATTCAATATGTTGTTATCTCAATAATTTTTTAAAAAATATCCTTTTTATTTTTCAAGTCAAATTATATTTTTACTAGTTATTTTAATTATTTTTAAACCTGTAAAATCAACTATGTTACATTGAATTAACCTTTATGTGATTTTTTTAATAAAAAAATATTTATAATACCAAAACAAATATTATATTTAACAAAAATTTAACCTCCCTCTCACAGCAGAGCGCAAACAATTATCTAGTCCAAACAAAGAGAAGCATGCCAGAGTTTTTATATGAATACATTAATCCGATATAAATGATCTACTTAAACTCTGGGTTAATAACAATAATAATAATAAAAGAGAGTTTTGCGAAAAAAACCAGCAATTAGATTTTACTTCCATAATTCTCTTATCTATTTTTCACTCAAATCAAATAATTTTATCAGAAATCCAACATCTACGTCTTTAATATTGTAAACTTATGAGTATGTGTTTGTTTTTCTTAAAAAAATTAACCTGTGTTCATTGATATTTTTAAGTATTTTTTGATATATTAATATTGAAAAAATTAAAAATTTGTTTTTCTAATTGATAATTTTTTAATATGTAGTTTTAAAAATAATTTTGTATTTAAATTAATATCTCCTATCTCATATTTGTTTTAAATTGTTTTTTATTTTTTTCAATTGTAGTTTTTTTAATTATTTTATATTTATTTAATGTTTTGAAAAATTATTTTAATTCATCTGTACTTTTTATGTTTTATATAAATAAAATTTATTATTAAAAATAAAATTTATTTATTACTGATAAGAAACAATGACCTCTAAGATAAAAAAAAAAAATAACAAATTATGTGCATCAAAGAAAAAAATTTGGGTTAAGTATCATATTTACCTATGTTTTATTTTTATGAGAATTATTATCCTTTTATTTTATAATTTCATGGTTAATAACAATTATTTATCAGTTAATACATTTTAAAATTTATTTTGTTTTGTATTTGCATAGATAATGTTTTTACATTTCTCAATTAAAAAAATTATAATATAGTGAAATGCACTCATAAATTATTTTATTTTTCTACTATATTAAAAATAAACTTATAATTTTATATGTCTTTATTAATGTATATAATTATTATTTTATTTTATTATATATAAAAATTAGCTTTTTAATTTACAATTATATTTTTACTTAATGTTAAAAAATATGTTGTTAACATCTACATATTTATTTTTTTATCTTAAAAAGAAATATTATATGATCTATGACGAGGTAAGTCAAATAGATGCATGTGTTAATTTTTTTTGTTATATTTATTGATATAAATAATTCTTGATTTATCTAATTTGTTTTGTTATATTTATTGATATAAATAGTTCTTGATTTATTTAATTAAATTTATATATAATTTTTTAATTTATAATTATAATTTATTACAATAGAAAAATTAAAAAAAATATCAACCCATAAAAAAGGTAGTATATCTCTAGATATTTTGTTATTTTAGTTTTATGTTCATTACTCATTGATACTTCCGTTATAATTCTACAATAATATTAAAAAAACAAGTCCTTACAAAACGATGTTTTTTTTTTAAAAAAAATCAATTTGAGTGGAATTCATGATCAAATAAGAACCGAAAAACTTAATTCAGAATTCTGATACTCACTGCTCAAGAAATAAAATAATACACAAAAATTGTTTCAGGATAAAATTGTAAATACGTGTATAGTTCGAGGGCCTTATCAGAGGTTCGTGCAAGAAAAAATATCTGCCAAGGTGCAACGACGTCGCATCCTCAACTCCCTTATTCGAGGCAGTCTCACCGCCATTAACAATAAACAAATAAAAATATCCGTACCAGTCCGTTACAAAGTAAGAAAGAAACCGAGGGGGAGAGAGAGGGGGGGTGATGCTGTTAAAGTAATGATGACAATACACCGAAATAAATAAATAAATAAAAAAAGACATCCTAGTAGCCTGACATTTTTCACATTTTAAAATCTCTTACAATTATTGTCTTTTCCTTTCTCTTTACTAAGCCTGTCTGATTATGATCTCTACAAGATAACGAATCTTGATGCCCCGCAAAATATCTTATCATCGTTTTTGACAAAATCACTCACGCCCACCCGAGATCCAACACTCAAAGCTTGAGCCAACCTTGCAAGGATCCACATCCTTGCAGATTATGGCGCCAAATTGACTGGTGATGGAGCTGGAAGTTGTCGAAATGGGAGGATTTTTAGTGATGGTTTGAGGGTCAATTTCGAAAGAAAATGGCTTTGGTTTCTTGCAGGAATTGATTGCTGTTTTGCATGTTCTTGAGAGGGAATTCTAGCTTTGAGATTTTAACATGAGCTCTGATGTGGCTTAGCGAATTGTGAAGAAAGTTTTTTTTTCTGGATAAGGAAATCACATAAAACGAAAAAAGGTTAGTTCTTTTTTTCATTTTTGGAAATGTTCCCTTTTTGTAACTTTTGAATAATTGCTAGTTAGAATTTAATGGCTACATTGCGTTTACGTTTCTAGTTAGAAAGTTAGAAACCCATCTTTCTTTGCAGGTGCTTTTGGACCGAAATGATAAAAAAGTTGAGTTAATTTTTTGGTGCGTTGAATGCCTAGCTTTGTAATCGATCTTTACGTGACATTGTGGCTATGCCAAGTGGCCTTGATTTTTGATGAAGACAGCCTAAATAATCACAAGTTGGATTAAAATATAATGGGCCGTTATTGGCATTTGAAGGAATGTAAGTAGTTGAGAATGTTTTTGGTTTTTCTAAGCGACTCTGTTTGAATTGAATGAATGTTGCAGGGAATGGCAGCTCCAGTTGAGCCTCCAAATGGGGTTCGGATTCAGGGGAAGCATTACTATTCCATGTGGCAAACTTTGTTTGAGATTGACACGAAATATGTGCCGATCAAGCCTATAGGTCGAGGGGCTTATGGTATTGTGTGCTCTTCTGTGAATAGAGAAACTAACGAGAAAGTTGCCATTAAAAAGATACACAATGCTTTCGAAAACCGTGTTGATGCGCTGAGAACTTTAAGGGAACTGAAGCTTCTTCGGCATCTTCGACATGAAAATGTGATTGCTTTGAAAGATGTGATGATGCCTAGCCAGAGAAGAAGCTTTAATGATGTTTATCTGGTTTATGAACTCATGGATACGGATCTGCATCAAATTATCAAGTCTTCTCAAGCACTTTCTAATGATCACTGCCAATATTTCCTATTTCAGGTATATACGTGCTGTCCAGTAGTGGAGCACGTTGTTCTTCTATACTTGTTGTTTTGGTAGAGAGTTTGAAAGAAAATGGTTGATCTGTGCAAGACAGTCTTTATTATTGGTAGTTTTTGCGGTAACCAGATGTTGAAATGTTTTGTAAATCGCTTGAGCTTGCTTGGATTCGGGTAAAACTTTCATGCAATTATTTAAGAGCTGCAGCAAATGTGGAGTTTCCAGATTTTTCTTTATGGCCTCTCAATCTATTATTACTTGGCTTTGGCTAGTAGCAATTATCCCCGGTCGGATGTAACCTTTGCATGTTACAACTGGGAAATGTGTTAGTATGCTTTGATGTGTGTTGTTCTTGTACTAATAGCATACCTGTCAGCATCATAATTTTCCTGTCTAGTTTATGATTTAGCTTACGAGGTAATGATTAACTCAGTGTTTAGATGTATGGTTCACTTGTCGCAACTGGGGTATTATATTGATATAGAGTTGTACTAGCATAATTCTTAACATTTCCTGAGTAGATGTTCTACATGCTCTGTTTTTTTTTTTTTTTGTTTTGTTACCCTTAAGTATTTCTTAATGCTAGTTGCTGGTTTGAGATTGGAATCAGTTTATCTGATCTTCCATTTCACTTGAACGAAGATTTGAAAGATCTCCATAGCGCCAATTTAAATTTTTAGGATACCAATCTTCAGATTTTCTTGGACAGTGCTTTAATCTTATACATTAAGCATTCTTTTCAGGAGGCTTACGTTTTTGGTGCTTAGGTTCCAACATTCATGATCTTAGGAGGTCCCACAAAATCGTTTCATTTTTCTCGTGGTATTATGATAAACTGCTTGTGTAGTTAGTCCTGTTCCTGCAGCAAGATATCTGGCAATAGAGTCCTGGGAATTTGGTTTCATGCTGTAAAAAATGTGGAATATTTGAACAATACCATTTTGCATCACGTCTTGCATTTGAAATTTTTTTCTACTTTTGATTTGGATTGTCATCCTTTTGTATTATTAATTTTTCACCATTTAAATATTTTCCTGTTCTTTAGGCTTTCCATTTCCATTGCATGGTGACACATTTTGTGGCATCCAAATGATATGTTTTCTAGGTCTAAGAGTCCTTACTATTCTTACAATTCTTACTTTTTCACGCAGTTGCTTCGTGGTCTGAAATATCTACACTCAGCAAATATTCTCCATCGTGACTTGAAGCCTGGAAACCTTCTCATCAATGCGAACTGTGACCTAAAAATCTGTGATTTTGGGCTGGCACGCACTAGCAGTGGCAACAACCAGTTCATGACTGAGTATGTTGTCACTCGTTGGTATCGAGCTCCAGAGCTCCTTTTATGCTGTGATAATTATGGGACATCAATTGATGTCTGGTCTGTGGGATGCATCTTTGCAGAGCTTCTTGGTCGGAAGCCTATCTTCCCTGGCACGGAATGTCTCAATCAGCTTAAACTTATCATCAACATCCTCGGAAGTCAAAGTGAGGAGGATCTTGAATTTATTGATAACATGAAGGCAAAGAAATATATCAAGTCACTTCCTTGTTCACCTGGGACTCCCTTTTCCCACCTTTATCCTAATGCACATCCTTTGGCAATTGATCTGCTACAAAAAATGCTTATTTTTGACCCATCAAAGAGGATCACTGTCACTGGAGCACTGGAACACCCTTACATGTCTCCACTATATGATCCCAGCTGCAACCCTCCAGCTCAGGTCCCAATTGATCTTGACATAGATGAGGACTTGGGGGAAGAAATGATACGCGAGATGATGTGGAAGGAGATGCTTCTTTACCATCCTGAGGCTGCAGCGGCCAATGGTGAGGTGTGCTCCTAATATCGTCTGTTAATTCTGCTGGCCTAAGAGGGTCGCTATTTTGCTTAAACCAAGGAAGTTGTGGTTAGTGTTACTAGTTCTTTTGTTCATGCTCTATTTCCCTTCTTGTTTCAATAAGCTTAAAGAAGCATGCACCAGCCAGCTACGCTGGCTGTGCATGACATGACTAATTTTTGTTTTAAGAGTGTTTATGAGCTTGAGCTCTGAAAATTAGGTGGCCCTTTCGGTTTGTGTATAGGTGTGTTTTTGTACGTTTATGGGAAAACTTTGTAAATGTAGTGACTGAAGATGTGTGCCTAGACTATAATTATGACTTAGTTTCATGAGGAAAAAATCTTCCTAATGGGTGCCAGGCAGTGAGCTTCTAGTTTTTTATCCATGTAATAAGCAAACATGTACTGGTAAAAGGTGGTAAGTTATAGCACCTCTTAACCTATATTTCTCCTGTCTGCATATTTCCTCTTTGTACCTCTTTTCTGGGTCATTTGGCTAGAACTATAAGCCCATTAGTTGGTGCTTTCTTCGAGGTGAGGAATCCAGTTTGAGTTACATTTTTATCATCACTGAACCAGGAAAAATATACCGCGAAGAAGAGGAGTGCTCGAAAATGTGATTTTAGCAGGAGGTTGGTTGAACCTTGTTTCAGGCCCTTGACTTTTATTAGTTGGACAAATAAGTGGCAAGGCCTGAGCCTATTTTTCGGCCTCTTGTTGTGAACCGGGCTGGTAGGAATCGGACATTTTCTTCCTCTCCACTGGGTCGAGGCCTCAAAGGTTCATGTTTTCAGGCTTGGACTTTCGGAGAAGTTAAGCCTCTGTACTCCCACTGCCCTTGGGCTATTACGATCTTTTGTACATGGCACAAACACAAGCAATAGAACGCCTTCGTCATGAAGAGCGCGATAAATTGACTGATATTCTGTTTTCAAGTTTTGAGAGCAAATTGGTGCTCTATTGATCCGGGTAGATAAATTCAGTTCGTTGGAGAAAATAAAGGCTTGGCTGCTACAAGAATGATATCCCTGATGATTTGTACTTTCAAGCATGGTAATGAAAACTGGTGCGACCCATTAATTAATTATTCAGCTCAAGGCCTAGGCCTGGATCAACGGTTTAACGAGGTTAATTAAAATTAATTCAAGTTAATGAAAAAATAATATTTAAATTTTTAAAGATAAAACGATGTTCTTTTAAATTTTAACTAGGAAGATTGGGTTACAAGTTGAGCTATAGGGCCAATCTTGATCAACTTCCGAGTTAAATTTTTATAAACACCATGCTCGAGCTAGGGACAGCTCGGCAGGTCCAGGTTAGGCTGGGCTTAATAAGTGTGCTTTAAGGAATGCCTAACACATACAAATATAAAACCAAGTTTCATTATAATGCCTTTCAAGGGCACCGCCAGCACAGTGTATCTGCTTGGCAGCTGCACTGGTTTTGCAATGTATCAGATTATCCACCTAGGCACCTTTCAAGTTTCAAATTTTTAGGTTATTAAATAAATATATAATTTTTTTTAAGATCAATTATTAATTTATATACATGAATTTTTAAATTTAATAGTAAATTTTTAATTTAAAAACACTATCTAAAATATTAAAAAATAAATTTAAAAGTATATAAAATTAAAATGAAAGTAAAAATAAATACATTATTGAAGTTACATCCTTTGATGTCTTTTGAAATATAATTTATTTATAATTGAATCTAACTCGATATTGTAACAACCCTTCAACCGAGATAAAATAACAATCTCATGTCAACTGGAAAACAAAATAATTAAATTTTTTGCTTCTCTCAATTTCTCCTTTCACTTGATTCTTTCTAAAATTAATGTTTTATAAGTTAGACTATGTAAGCTTGCTAGGTTTTTTTGATGGGATTTTTTATTGTTTTTCCCTTACTCTTTTCTTTTTCTCTCTCGCATTTTCTTTTCTTTCTCTTTCTATTATGCTTCTGCCCTGTTGGAAAAATATAAAAAGAAGAAAGAGTTGATTTATTTTATTTTTTAATGGTAAATAACTATTTTATAGTTAATGAGTCATTTTTTTTATTTAATAATTATTTTTTTAGCATCACCAAGCTTCATTCATCCTAAAATTTTAACTAGATTTTATTCAATATATTTTAAGATTCCTCATAAAATTTTAGCTCAATCTAATAATCGGATTGAAAATTACATCTAATAACATAAAAATAGTAAAATTGTGATTTTTCATTAAATTCTCAATCAAGAATTATAATTTTTTATATAAAACTAATTAAAAAAAATTAATAAAATTTTAATCTCAACTATATTCCATCCAAACCTTTAACATGCCTCGGCCATGGAGCCACCTTTGTCAACCACGAGAAGAACTTCGTCTGAAGTGCTGCTGATCAGTACAGTAACTAAACAATCATGCATCTGTTGATAGTTCACGCGAGCTATATATATATATATATATATATATATATTATTGTACTGATAGTTTATGTAAATATATAACATGCTAGACTCGTATAAGTTTGTGCCTGTGTGCCTGTGCTAGTTTGCTGTGCCTGTGTGCCTGTGCTATGTGACCTCCTGAATGATTATTGTACTGATAGTCTATGTAAATATATACTTGCAAGTCTACTGTATGGTTCTTTAAATCTTGTCGTAGAAACATACTATGACAATTTCTGAATGAATTAGGTGATGAAGGTCTGAATTAATCAAAATGCTCATATGGTATACAGAAGTTACATTTTCTGTGTCTGTATGCATTTGTATATACAAGGGTAAGAGCTATGCATGCTAGATATAACAAAACTTTCCAACGAATATATCACAAATAGAAACAATGGCATCTGTTTCAATCCCATCCACCTTTTTTTGGTCACTTATTTTATATGTTTGTTCGTGATTTATATATTAATTTTTTTTTTCTGGTTGTTAATCATTAAATGAGGTAAGAAAGATCAATAATATAAATAGTATTTTGATATTTCACTTCACAACTTAAAATTTTAAGTTAAAATAGTTATTTGACATTTTAAGAAAAAATTTATTCATTAAGTATTTATAAGTTTGAATCTTATAAATATTTATATAAATTTTAAGTTTAATTTTTTTTTATCTAATAATTTAAATTTTTATGTTTATATTTTTATTTGAGATAATAGGTAAGTAGATTTCAATGGAGATTTTCACACAGGCTAGGCAATATAATTTATTTTTTTGGTACTACTGAGAGCAGAGCCCTAAGAGATCAAAGAGAACTGGGTTATAAAATCAGCCCTAAGAGATCAAAGAGAACTAGGTTATAAAATCAGTGAGGACTAATTGAGTTATGATTGGAGTGGCGCATAAGGGGTACCACCAATTGAATGGAAAAGAAAAGGAACGCGGCGCAAGTGAGGTTCTGGCCTAGTGGTGGGAGGGGTTTGTTCTCTTTTTCCACATCTGGGTTCGAACCTCATCATGCACGCCTGTCATCCCCGCGGTGCCTTACCTGCTCACCAGGCTTGCAGGATGTTCAGTGGGCCTTGAGGATTGCAGGATGTTCAGTGGGCCGTGAGGATTAGTCGTGGTGCACGTAAGCTGACCCGGACACCCCACGTAAATAAAAAAAAAAAAAAGAAACGCGGCACGTAGTGTTTGACCTATTTTGTGTCGAGACAGTACTGTGACAATATTTGAATTCCCAAAGAGATCACGGTATACCCCATTAATTAAGAATGGTAGCTAGATAATCGAGAGAGATTTGGCACCATGAGAAGCTTCTTGGCTCTTACTGAAAAACAATGCTTTTATGTATAGTGTTTCAGGATGGTTGGAGTCTTTTGTCAACTTTTAAAACCTTTATACTACCGTGTATGCATACCAGTAATTTAACAGTAGACAATTAGACATGATTTTCGACATCGAGCAGCCAGTTTTGGACTCACTTCGGCAAAGCTTTTAGGGTTCTCCGTTACTTTGATTGACAGATTGCATGTACAATTAATGGAAAATGCATGAATCCTGAGTCATCGTTGAATTATTTTCTTCTTGTCTCCCACTCAACTGTTCATATGCTTTTAGACACTTTCAGCAGCTAGACGGAACCAGAAAACTAGTTTTCACACACTTGGAATGTGATTCTTAATTAAAATATTGAAATCTAACTTTCTTGGTAAGCACATGAGAGTACAAATTGGAATCAAATCATGATCTTCAATAAACTAACCAACCAGAAAGAATTTGGAAAAGTCATTGTCTTTTCTTTGATAATTGTATATCAAGTTTCTAATATACTGATTGATGTAGGTTCCTTTCACACCAGGGTTAGAGTTTTAATGTAAATTTAGAAATAAATTAATTATAGATTCCCTTTTCCTCTTATTTATGTTCTGTAAAAAATTTTAATTGAAACATTTGAGCAGCTTTTTTAAGGAAAAAAAACTTCAAAGTAGCATTATAGAATCTGGCTTTGGTCGGGGCCTTGTTGGTTGGTGTATGTATTATTAGAGAGACCACTTAATATTTCCCTGTTTACAATTACAAAAGACAAAAAATATCATCTTCTTGCTTTTAGACTGTTAGTTGTCTGGAGCACTTCGCATTTAATTTAACTTCGCATATCGAATCAGTTTATTAAGGAAATTTCTGGCTAATCAAACCTCCCATTCTCTTGATTGAGTTAATTAATGGTAATTCTGCCTTAATTCCAAATTCCAAGGCAATGTGCAAAGTTTTATTTAACCTTGATAGGTTTTTTTTTTCAACGGATTAATTCAGTGATTAAGAAAGTTTGTTTTTTTTTTTTTTCCGAGTTTAAAACTTAAAAACATTACTGAGAAAATTATCTAAATGCCCCGACCAAAGATTTCTCGTTTAAAATCCTTAATAATTTTTCAAATAAGTATGGAATAGTTCATTTATTAAAATTAATTTTAGTAGAATTAAGGTTATAGTATCTCATAACATCCCTTACAAATCCTTATAAAAATACAAGTATCCAAATTCGTATAGATATATAAGAGTTATAATAATAATATTACTCTTGTCATATTTGTTGGTGACCTAAAGGATACGGTCATCAACTTGAGAGATGACCATAATATAATCTTTTGAATGACTAGTATTAATCAGGGATACTTATATCTAAGTCATTGAACTTTATGTGTCATCCATAAAAATTTTAAAGCAGTTTTAATTGTCCCATCAAATTTGAAATCTCCTGTAAAACATTCATATCCCTTCTTCCAGCAGAAAAAGGTTGGGTACATTCTCTCTTGAATTTAGAGCCAATTCTTACGACATAAATATTTAACAAGTGACTTCAATTTCTAGTCTAAAATTGAAATAACATTCATGAGATATATTTTCTTTTCCTTTTTTAAAAATCGAAAGGGTAAGAGGAAGAAAAGATTGAAGAAGGTGTACGAAGCATAAAAAAAGAAGATCTTATTAATGTATTTCTCTTTGTTGTCAAATTACTCTTTTCTTATAGAATATTAAGAATACCTAAGTCTAGAAATTCTTTTTTAAAAATCGAAAGGGTAGGAGGAAGAAAAGATTGAAGAAGGTGTTACGAAGCATAAAAAAAGAAGATCTAGTTTATCTTATTAATGTATTTCTCTCTGTTGTCAAATTACTCTTTTCTTAAAGAATATTAAGAATACCTAAGTCTAGAAATCTTGAAAAAAAAGTTTAAGAAAAGTAGAAGAAGAGGGGAAGATAGGAATAGAAAATAGATAACACCTTATCTATAACCCTAAGAAAGCAAAATACCTGTAATATTTATTGTGCATCGTCAAGTGATCTTTCTAAAAACTTTTTGATTTTCTCTAGAAAGTTTTTAGATCTACAAAACCCTATCTTCTCTTTCTAAAAAAAGACAAGACATTTATTGATTAATTATCTTCCTTAAAATCTTTTAAGACTTTAATGCAAGATTGCACATTATAGGTTTAGGGACTACTAATGAGTTAATTTTTTATTAAGATTTCTATAAATAAAAATTTTCTTAAATAAAATGGGTTTGAAAAATATATCAGATCTAAAATACTTGAGTTTGATGGTCAATTAAACCCAAAATAACATGAGCCTAACGAACATGCCAAACCTAAAAAACTTAGACTTGGTAGCCATAAGGTAACATAAGTGTTGCAAACATGTTAAACTTAATGAACTTGGACTTGACATTTAGCCAAGTCTAGAAAAAAATGAGCCTAACGAACATGTCAAAGATAAAGAATTTGAATTTGATGGTCAATTAAATCCAAAAAAATATGGGTCTTGTAAACATGCTAGACTCAAAGAACTTAGACATGACCAAATTCTAAGGCTATATGTCTAATTTTGGACGATCCTCTACAATATAAGTATTAAAGACATGATAAATCATTATGCCTCTCCATCTAGAATAATTATTCATATTAAGATAATAATTTTTATATATTTCTTAAAGTATCATACCTATTATCTTATTAATGACATATAAAAGATATTTGCCTTTCATTAATATCGCTGGAAGCAAAAGACTTTTCAGTCATTTTCTTTTATAAAAACAACAAGGTTCAGTGGATACAAATACCTCCTTGAATTATTCAGGTAAAGGGTTTGTAACTTGTTATCTCTTGAAATAAAGATATATAGGTTTTATAGCATTAATCAACTTAAAATTCAAGAATAAATATTTTTTTTCTTGAATTTAAAGTTTTTTTTAAATCATTTATTGTCCTCAGTCATTTAATATATTTCTCATAAATAAACTGATTTTATTATTGGATGAGGATCTTTAAGTCTTTTATATTGAAACTATATTTACAGGTATTTAAACTTTTACTATAAACCTGAAGTTTCTTATATTAAGAAAAAAAATCCATATATTTGAATATACTGATTAACCACTTTCTTAAACATTAAATAACTTTTTAGTTATATTTCTTGAATTCTGGGATATCATCACTTATTATCAAACTCATATATTTGAAGATATTATTATATACCTCTGTACAGAAATTCTCTTATTAGTAAGGGATTTTTTTCTTCCCATGAAAGTTTAGAGTATGGGAGGCAAAACTAATTAAGTTTATTGTACATATCAAGCAATAATGTAGCCTGTATAAATACTCGCATCTCTCTTCCTTATAAAAGTAGCACCCTAGCTAGATGCTTGGCTAGCTAGTTTGATTATGATACATCCATTTATGAAGAATATATCATCCTAATTAAATTAAATTATGCCGATCAAGAGCTTTTCTGACAAATGTATATACATACATACATACATACATACATACATACATACATACATATATATATACAAATTCTATTTATTTCCTTGATTGCTTGTACACGTATCCAAGCAATGAAGGAAATAAATAGAATTTGTATCAATTAAATTTTGCTGCTTCTGGTCTTCATCCCATGAAGTTGCCTTCAAAGCCAAGGTTAATTTTATGAGGAATTAATATAGGTGATGCGAAAGCTTTCTCTCGTTGATACGGAAGTGGAGAGCTACAAGGGAGACTCCCAACAAGATGATAAATCTCGATCAGGACAAGAGCATTTACCTAATCCAAATCTGAGACTGATGAACTGTAGCTAGTCATAGCTATGGTGTGGTGCTGCACCCCAGCTCCCCTAATTAATCTTGCGATGGTCACTTTAACACTGTTGCTCCATGTACAAGAAATTGTTTTAATGATATGTTTAGTATATTGACGCGGTTTAGATGGAGATCATACTTTTAAGCTGATTGTAGCTTTAAAAACTATTTGATTTTTATTATTTGAATCTGTTTTTTTTTCATTTTTAATTATGATAAAAAACTGAGTTTAAAAAAATTGCAATTTATAATTCCTTATTTTAAATTTATTTTTTCAATCTACAACTACAAAAGCTGGTAGAGAAGCCAAAAACACAAGGGAGGAAAGGAACACGATCTGCTTTTAAGATGATGTTATTTTTGAAGTTTTGAAAGCCTTAAAGAGGATAAAGGTGAAAACTGATGGGTGCTTTTACCATGCACCCTAAGGGCTAAGCTAAAGCAGCCTGTGGGTGTGCCAGATATTAATTTGATGACAGGAATTAAGGAATAGATCACGAATAATGATTTACAAAGTTGCATGATGCACAAATCACAAATGCTTGGCCTAGCTTCTTTCTTAATTTTGTTTCTTTGATGAAATAAATACCAACAATTTTGTTGCAGTAAACACCATTTTTGCCTAGTTGTTTTTCCTGTTTTAAATGTTTTTGAAAAGTAATTTTATCTTAAAAAATATTAAATTAATTTTTATATTATTTTTTTATGATGATTTTGACATGGTAGTATGAAAACCGGAAGGAAATATAAAAAATATTTTTTAAAAAATATCCATTTTAAAAATCAAAAGATATTGTTTCAACTCAAGTCAAAACGATGAACAAATGATCAGAGAAATAAGAGAAATGGTAAGTCAAAAAGAAGTAGGAAAAGTAAAGGCTGGCAAAGGAAAATCATTGCTTCATGGATACAAAAAATAAATTCTCACTGGTCTGACGGCTGACCCTACCAGACCGACCATCCTAAAAATTTGGCATGCTAATATCTCTTGCCCCCAACAGCAGCAGCGTTCTTTGAATCAAAATGAAGGAAAACTAAAAGCAAAAGCAGCGCGTTATTTTACGTACGTAGAATGCATGGTATTTTGGCATCTCAGGCTGCCCTTTTTTTTGGCTTTTAAACCTCGAAACTCGCTGTTAATTTTGAACCATTACCACCACTTGAATGAATATATGATGTGGATCATTGAAGTCTAGAACCAACAGCAGCAGAGCTAGGAAAAGATAGAGGCTTCTATATATTTTGTGAGAGTGCGATACAAAAAACGAAAAAAAAATATTAAAAAAAGAGAGGTAGAGTATAAAAGACAGAAGATAAGATAAGAAGGAGCACTGATGATAATGATGGAGAAAGAACAAGAGTAGAATCACCGAAGGATTTTGGTGGGGTTGTGATGAAATACACAGTTTTCTGCTGAAATATTTATTCCATAAAGTCGGGATCGATGCAAGGGGTGACGTCTAAAATGAGCTGTGAGCAAGGTATTCATGGAAACGAGAATATTCGTTTGGCACCACAAGATTCTAGCCACGTATAACATGGTGGTCTAGCTCAGAGCCATTGCAGTGGTCATCAGGATTAGGCTCGTGGGGCTATTGTTAATTGGCAAACACTTTTTTTTCTTTTCTTTTGTGATGGGAACTTGAATTTGTTTCGTTGTTTCCTATACATCGCGAGAGGCTTCATCTATCAAGAAGGAAAGCTGTGGAGTAATGTGGACTGCAGAAGACTGTTGATCTCAGCAATTTATCAAGCATTCAAGGCAGTCGTACCCATTACTGAAGAAAAAACCTCAAATTAACTAGTCTTCCAAATTATCTATTGATGTCCCATATATATAGTAGCTTCCAAACAAAATTTCCATATATATATATATGCAGTTTAGATGGAAAATATTAAAAATTAATATATAGACGCGTCCATGCATGTTGAAAATTGAGAAATATGCATTCACACGAGGATTTAATTGATTCTAACTGGTAGGGAGTTAAATTGAAGACAGTTTTAGTTTGGAGACCAATTGAAAAATGATGGATAATTTCAGGGATCAACTGGAGGAGAAAAAATAACAAGTAGAAACGGGGAAAACATTAGTGGAGGCAAAAGCTCAAGTAGAAATGGGGAAAGCATTAGTGGAGGCAAAAGGTCATTCAACCTCCATACCTGATGGAAAGACTAAAATGGCGTGCCAACCAAAGGTGATCGATGTGGTAACTTTTCTTTGGTCTAGTCGCTGTGCTTTTCAGAAGTTAAGTACAAGTAGGAATTCTTTAACCTTTCTGAGACATGCCGAGCACTTGAGTTTGAACCAAGGTTGGAATCTAATCACACACCCTTTAAAGGACTCTCTGCTTTCGCCATAGCATTCACTAGTTAATCAGTTTTTTCAATTTGCAGTACTGAACATGATCAAGCAACTTAATTTCCCCTTGTAATATCAAATATAGCTTCATCAATCGGGATCTTTCAATTATCAAATGGCTTAACAAACAGAAAGAACACTTTTAAAAAGTTTTTGACCCCAGCAGGGAGACTTGCCAAAGTAACCTTAGTGCCTTAGCTCAGAACTAACCCATCAAGATCCACCCATGTGTGCCCTTTGGCACAGAACTGGCCTTTCCGGACCAACTTGCTAACAATGTGGCTTTACTTTCAGGCATATCCCGACTTTATGCCACTTCAACAATTATTAAGGTGATATCGATAATTTTAGTAACCTTATGTCTCTCAATTAAAATCAGTGGGACGTTCATAATGCTGTACGGTAAAATTTAATGTTGTATACTTTGTAGTTGCATCCGATTTTTGTTTTATTTGACCCTTCTATGTGTAATATTGGGTCTATTCCTTTTTGAACTTTCTGATAGGGAAGATGCTGTTTCACCTTGCATGATTCAACTGGCGAGCCTGGTTACCTAGGCCATGATCAGATCCTGGTGCTTAGAAGGGGTGGTCATTATCAAGATAAAAATGCTCCGGCAGGAGTTAAAATGAAACAATGTGCAAGTTGCAAGAACAGACATACTATAATATAAGTTACATAAAAGAATCATAGGAAGATCAGATGAGATTCCTATCATTGATGTCTTTTCTCCCTTCCCTTTTACTTTAGTGATGGGAGCTGGATGTCTATTGCCTAGCTCTTTTCTTATATTGGAAGTGAAGAAAGAACTACCGGTACAAGTTAAAAAATTAGGTCATCGCTCCATGTCAAAAGCATGAAAGATGTCAATTTTGCCCAATAAAACACCTCCTCTCTTTAATTTGCTTATTTATGCTTTAACTTTATTGAGGTCACACAGTTCATCACAAACCCACTAAATTCTCATTTCCACTTTTATGTTTTGATGTCTCTCTCTAATACAAAAATTCATTTTGGTTTTGCCCCCGAAGCTTCATGTCAAGGATGTTAAAACCTTATTCAAAATTTGTGAGAATTACGGTGAAGATTTTAGTGTTGAAAACGTCTCCAAAAACATCTAAAAAATACCATTTTAATATATTTTTAAATAAAAAAATACCTTTAAAGACATATTCATCCATAGAAATAAATCTCCTATGATGGAGTACAAATCCCATTAAACATCCTGTCAGAAAGAAAAATATTCTCGAGACGGTATGAGGTTTTTTAAGGCGTTAATGATTTTAGGTTGGCAATCTTGAAAGAGGTTGTAATTAAGTTTCATGTGGAGTTAGGCCTACTATGCTTCAGCGACAGGAGCACATTTAAGCTCCTATTGATAAAAGGCCCCATGCAAAATACTGGGCACACTTGAGGCAAGCCGAATACCCCAGTTTCTAATTGAATAATATTCTTTACGGACAGCATCACAATTATAATCAAGCTACTTAGACAGATCGAAGAGCCTCTTTGACAATTCAGCCATGATTGCTTTGTCTCCCAAGCACCGTAAGAGAGGCCAATCAAGGGGAACAATCAAGATCGAAGGAATGTTGGTGCCCAAACATGCAGGAAAGATTGGAAAGTGGTGTTACCCTACTAGCTAATTCCACTCCTTTGATTAATTCAAACCTGGTTATTTAAAAAATAATAATTTAAACATGAATTTTTCATTAAAAAATTATATAAATTATATGTTGAGATCTTACTTTAAACTTTAAATTTTTAAATTAAAAAGTTTTTTAATATAATATTAAAATTTTATTATTTAAACAATCATGAATTTTAATCTTATTATTCTTATTTTATCTGATAAACAACAAGTATAAAATGATTATGCTAACTTCAAGCTGGGGAGTTCTAACTTGAAGGGTATAATAAAGAATTATATTGGTGCCCAAACCTTATTGGTGCCCAAGCCTGCAGGAAATATTAGAAAGTTGTGTTACCCTACTAGCTAATTCCACTCTTTGATTAATTTAAACCTCGTTATTTAAAAAGAAAAATTCAAACATGGTTTAACTTCATTAAAAAATTATATAAATCATATATTATAATTTTATTTAAAAAAATTTAAGTTTTTTATATAGTATTATAATTTTGTTGGTCAAACGATAATAAATTTAAATTTTATTATTTAAATTTTATTTAATAGAATTTAAGAATAAGTTAGTATTAATCTCTGTTGCATAAATTTCAAACCTAAACAATTATTACTTAAAAAATATATTAAAAATTATGTAAATCATACTTTTAAAAGTTTTGTAAACGTGCATCTCAGCTGAGGAGAGCTACACCTCATTCTTCTCGGTTCCGTTTTATGCCCTGAGGAGGCTTCCTTCGTTTTTTAATTCCCGTGAGTGGACTGAGTTACAAATCCATTTACAACAGCTTTTTTTATTTATTTTTTTGGGGAAATCATGATTGAAAACATCCTTATTGTGAAAATAAAGATTCCACACGCCAGCAATCAGATCTATTACAGGAAAAATTAGGATCTAAATCTTGAAAATCTGAGATCTTCGAGAGAGAGAGAAATTAACTCGTGATTGACATGTTAATGTAGTGTGTTTGTTAGAAAGAAGTACCCACAGATTACCTCGCCAACAAACGAACCACTAGCTAGTTTAATGCCATGAAAAAACTTGTGGGTGGTAATGATCAAGGAGGTAGTTTTCAATTTTTTTTTATTAAATGAAATTTTTTAATAAAAAAATCAATTATTTTAGTTCACACAACCGTGATAACCGCCACTTATTTTTGATGTTTTTTTTTTACGAGTTTTTCTTTTTTCTCTTTAAATCTATGAATTAAAAAAATGAACGAAAATAAAAATTTCTAAAAATATAGAGAGGGTGTCATGTATTTTCTTCACATTTTATTTTTCAGTCCTGATGTTTTTTTTTTTTAATTTCAAGCCTGATTTCACTGTTTATGTAATTAATCAAGGAGTTGCTTTTTAACTATGATCGAAAGGAATCCTTATATGCTCGACAAGCCGACAATCAGATCCATTGCAGGAAAAAACGCGATGTACATTAAAAAAAAAAAAAAAAAAAAAAAAACCTGAGAGATAAATAAAAAAATCTTGATTTTCACCTGTGATTGAGCTTGATTGCATGACAACACTTGTGGCTGGCAATGATCAAAGCCATTGTTTCTTTGTTGACTGAAGGTGAGGAGAAGGCATTCTTTGATCGGAAAATCCACGCCCTTCTTTCGTTGCCGTTTAAGGTCCCTTCCTCCTGGGTCCGAGAAGCGACGAGGAGCGGTGAACACCGGAAGGAAAGATGGAAACAGGGGAGTTGGCTGATAAAGATGGGCAGTAACGATGACGCTGCTCAAAAATACAATTTAAAAAAAAAAATATTTTTCTTGTGTATTTTAAATTATTTTTTAATGTGTTGTTTATAAAAATAATTTTTAAAAAATAAAAAATATTATTTTAATATATTTTACATAAAAAACATTTTAAAAATTACTTCAAATAAACGTTCAGCTGTTATAATAGACGGAAAATTTGTTCCGTCAATTTAAAGAGAACGGAGGAATAAATAAATAAATAATGAATCTAAGGATTAGGTAGCACGTTCCCTTGTTTTTATTCTTCCATATATACTCACTTAATTAGTTCCTTCCTTGCTTTAACAATCAATAAATAATAGTGCACACATCTACAAGCGAAAAAAATATAATAAATAGACGTGCACAAAACAAACAATAATTTCGTCACTGATAAAATATATATAAATATATATATATATATTAATAAAAAATTCTTTCGACTCCACAATTCGACTGTGAGTTTAATAATTGTATATTCGATAGTTTTTTTTTTTTTTTACTACCTTCCATTATATAACTTTATTAAACTCGCTCAGATCTGAAATTTGATTAGGTGGGGCTAATATAGATTTACTCCAATAAATTATGATTTCACTTTAGTTTTTTAATAAAATAATTAAAAATATATATATTTTAAATCAAATCAAGTCTTAATTAGATCAATAGAATCACTAAATTTAACTAGATTAGCTATCATATAATTTTTTTAAAAGTCAACTCGGACCATGTCTTGTATCAACTTACTAAACAGTAATGTTTTAGTAACAATCATATAACTTAATATTTTTCATTCTTTTGAATAAATATAAAAATATGCAATTGGGATCATTGTGTTGAATGTTAGACTGATGAAATGGCTTAGATTTTGGATTTTTTTTTAAAATAGCACCTTTTTCTGAAAATTCAATGGTAAAATAACATGGTTTTAAAAAATGAAATAACACAATTTTTATATATATTATGATTTAAAACGTTACCATTCAATTTTATTGCTATTCAAAAACATAATATTTTTTTTAAAAAAAAATAAACGAGTCGCTGCACAGGAGAAGAAATGAAAAGTGAGAGAGAGAAAAAATAAGAAAAAAGATTTCGGTTATTTTACCAAAAAATTTAAGAAACCATGTTGATAAGCTAAAATAGCCTAGATTTCAAGTCTACGACGAGGGAAGTTCTAAATAATCCTGGTAAAGTCAAACGAAATCTTGTCAATTAGATACAGGAGAATAAGTTCCTGTATCTCCGTTTTAAAAATACTTTAAAAAAAATTTAGAACTTTTTTATTTTTTATTAACTTTAAATAAATAAATTTTTAATATTTTTAAATTATTTTAATATCTTAATATTAAAAATAATTTTTTAAAAATAAAAATATTATTAATATACTTTTTATAAAAAACTATTTAAAAAACAACTATATCCACTCTCTAAACAAGTCTCAGCCTTAAATGAAATATGGCATTACGCGTAAATAAAAGTTGAATAGATGCCTGCATGTAAGCATATTATTGGCGTCTCTGCAATTGAGTGGTAAGATTATTTTATCTAACAAGTTCTCGGCGTTGCGTGTCAATTTAGCGAGACCTGGGTAGGTATTCTCGACCATTTTAACCATTACCGACAACGGCCGTCGAATAAAACAATCCTAGCTATGTGAGCCGCATAAAAAAATTGGAGAAAGAAAATAATATACGTAATCATGTTTAAAAAACATAAAATTAGAAAAAAATATTAAATAATTAAAAAAAGCAATTATAAGCCAAAAAAAGGCAAAACATTAATTTTTTTATTAAAAAATGAAATTGAAAAGTTACAAAAGAGACAAAAAAAAACAATTGGGGCCAAAATTATTTTTAAAAAAATTGAATAATAAAATTAAAAATTCACAAAAAAGTCAATGATACAAACTACAAATAAAAAGAACAAGGACTCGAATATCCTTAACTGAGAGCATTTTCAAGGGATGTGCCCAGTAGATAGTTAAAAGGAAAAGACAAACTTTTTTCTAGCTTTCATCTCTTATTCTTACAGCCCGATGGCAAGAGCTAACTTGGAGAGTCAAAATATCATTTTAATGTTGGAGAACCATTCTTACATATTGGTCAAAAGTGTTATAAAGTTTGTTTAATATTTTTTTAATGTAAAAAGATGGTTCTGAATGGAGTTGTTTTGATTATTTATAATTAATAAATAGTTTTATTAATGTATTTTACGAGTGTAGAACTTGTGTATAAGTTTTAAAAAAGCAATGAATGCTGTCGTTGAAACTGACCGACACGGAGGACAACTCAATGAGTCATCGACCTTAAAAATATCTTGGAGCAACCGCGTGCTTTGGTAATGATTGCTTGATGAGTTAAGGAGGGCTCTAGTGAACGAGGAACCAAAGGGAAGCGGCAATCATAAAGACAATTAAAAGTAGAGCCACCTCGACCACGGACCCGGTAGTAAATAATGGGTCCCGTGGCCCCCACATCTCACCCCCTTTCTTGCTGCTGGTTCGATCTTTGAAATCCTATTTGCCAACAAAAAGGTAAAGTAACAGTGGTCTTTGGTTAAAGTAGAGGAATGGGCTCGTCCCATCTCGATTAATTATTCTGGCACTCCATTCTTAAAATTATCTCAAGGTAAAAGGTTGTTGGTCCCTGTGTTGTTAATCAATACATAAACAATAATGAAATAGGTATGCTCATAGTTTCTAGACATGGTTTAGAGTAATCTTTATCTAGTTTTACTCATCTAAAAATATTTTGTGTTTTAACCAATAGTAAAATAGATTTTACATATTTTATATTAAATTAACATAGCAAAGGAAAGTTATAGTTCGATTCAAGAATCCTAATAAAAAAAAAAAGAGTTTTTAGATGAATTTAAAAACTTTTTGATATTTAAATCAATATTTTTAAAAAAATATTGTGTAAATAAGTATGAAAAAAATCATTAAATCCTAAAAATATTATTGTTTGTTATTATTTTAGTATCAAACGAATGTTTTGAAAGAAAATAATATTGTGTTTATATATAAAGATGCGAACATTTTACTTTGATGGTTTAAGAATAACCAGTACTTTTACTTGAGGATGGAGATTGAAAAATCATTTTATTTTAATATCATTAATAAAGGGAAAAAACCCTCCTTTCACATGCATTAATTAATGATGAATTATATAAATATTAATAAGAAACAAATATTTATAATATAAATATTAATATGGTATAAATGTTTCTTGCACTGTATTAATAAAATGAAAATATAATAAATTATAAGATATTCTTGTACATCTATAGGTACACCTAAAGTTATAGATAAAATAAAACTAAAATTAAAAATACCTGAGTTAGTAAAAAATCTTAGAAGCCAAGCTTTGAGTCCATGAAGTATGGATGTAAAAATCAGACCACCAGGTGGATAAGGCTTAAGAGGTGCCAGGATGCTTGCGTTGTGATAATCTCAAGCGTGCAATTTGGATCCAATTGTGTCAGACGTCTTTCAGTACCAGCGCGTGATTTAAACTCAAACTTGTTTTCAAATCCTCTAGGATCCGGACAATCATTAAAACAAGTTTGAACCAACAAAAAAATTATCAAAAAAATACTGACAAATCATGCTCCATCAAAACACTTAACTTCATTAACAAAGAAAAAAAAACTTGATTTTACCTCAAATTTGTTCAAGGGTTGTTTGCCGTAAATAATTTAATAAAGAACCGTTTACTTTTTAACAGATAGTACAAAGAACCTAGCACATTTTTTACCCCTTATTTAACGTGGTTCTTCTCCATCTTTTAAATCCCGGGCATTTCCATCACAAGCATTTTTTTTCCTACTATAAATCAACACTAATGTCCTCACAAAAGAAATCGAAAATAAAAATTTGACTAGAATCAACGGGAAAGAAAATTACTAATGAGGTGGGATTGCATTCTTAATGAGCTACTCTAAGAATGGATTTAATTAAAATAAAAATTGGAGGAAAAAAAGAGAGATCAAATATACAAATAACCCTTCATCTTTGCAGGGAAGCTGAACGGTAAATGGTTTGTGAGCTAGCGGGCGTCGCACCATGCATTTTTGGAGTCCAGGCAAGAGATCTGTTGAGTTCTGTCACAAACTTTTGGTGGCTACAAGGGAGTAAAGGCACATGAGGTATGGCTGGTGTTTACTGTCACCGGGTCCCCACCGGAAGATCCGGGAATTGATCTCCTAAGTTGCGTCACCATCCTGAACAGGGTTAAAAAGTATAGCCCAGGAGGATTTATTTTTTTAAAACAAACATAGCACAAATAAAAATATATTTTAAAAAATAACACGATTAGAAGTTGAAAATTGAATTTTAAAATCTCATGTCATGCCTCTGACTTCTTGGCTGAATATATATATATATATTAGGCAAGTTAGTCGAATAAATGCTGTTTTAAAGTTTTTATTTAGAAAAAAGTAAAAAGAATATTTTTTATTTTTTTGAAAAGGCAAGTTGGATTTTACAAAATCAAATCATTTGGATTCGAGATATATAACTTCTATCTTTCTTTCGTTTTACTCGGTGCTAGCGGTCACGTTTTAATATTGTGTGAGGATGAGTTTTAATTTTTTTTTGTTAAAATTTATAATAATTTTTTTACTTTAAATTATTTTTAATTGTTTAAATGTGTTATTAAAAATAAATTTTAAAAATAAAAAATATTTTTTAATATCTTTTTAAATAAAAAATATTTTAAAAATAATTATTATCACATCATCAACTAAACTTGCACCTTATTTTTTAAACTCCATCTGTGCTAGATTCCGTTTCACAACAATGGTAAGCGTGGGGAAGTACATGTAGGGTTTGTTTAAAAATACAGTGTAAATCGTATTTTTTTAAAATATTTTTTAATTTAAAGTAAATTTTTTATATTTTAAATTATTTTTATATATTGATATTAAAAATAATTTTTAAAAAATAATAAAATTTTATTTTAATATATTTTTAAATAAAAAATACTTTAAATTATTGTAATTTCAAATACACCCATAAAAAATTCATGAAGGCGCTGGGCTTCGAGCGAAAGAGCCGATCTCTTTCAGGGAGATGTCTATGTTACCCTTGGAAAAAACATGAATCCCACCTCCATCCCCAATATTCTCTCGTGCATCTACTGTCCACTTGTCAAAAAGAAACTGTACTTGGGCGGTTAATTCAGGTACTAGCGGGAAAGCAAGTGAGGTAAGAATCAAGTAAAAAAAAAAAAGATCCAAAAGAAAACAAATAAATATACAGGTAATAAATTAAATAATAAATGGTGTCAGTCTTGCTCGCCAGCTGTAATTGGATGGTTGTGGACATTTCGTCTCCACCCCATATTTCCAATCAACCTCACCCAACAACTCTATGGAGATTCCAATGCTCATATGCCCTCTTTTTTTTTATTACTATTTTTTTTTTATTTCTCTTATTTTCCTCCACCTGATCTATAAATTGACCTCCCAGCATCCTCAAAAACCTCTTCTCTTCTCTTCTCTCCCCTCCTTTTTGATTTCAGGTTTTCTAGCTTTCTAGCTCTCTTAGGACTGAGGTTCTGCTGGTTTTGCATCAGTAGTTCAGATATTTAGCTATTTTCGTTCTCTTTTCTTGCTTCCCTCTTGTGGGTTTGTCGAGTTCTTGAGTTTTGATTTCTAAAGTTAAGATCTCGAAGATCCCAAGATTTTCTTTTCATGTTTATTAAGGCTGCTACTCTGCCAAAATCCTGTCAAATTCTTGATGCTGCTGGTTTGGATCTTAATGTTTGAGATTCATGTCTCCTGTTGTCAGTGAAATCATCCGGTCTGGGTTTATGATCAATTCCTCTTTCAGACGCAGAACCCATCTTGTTCAATCTTTCTCAGTCGTGTTCCTTTACTGGTTCTATGTTTTTTCAGAAATAATCTTTCAACTCTGCCTGGTTTATATTATATAATAAGTAGTAGAATATAATTGTTATCTTTAACATTTTGAAATCTGCAAGGTTAGAACAATATTAAAGATCTCATTTTTATTGAGATTTGTTATTAGTGGTACTATTTTTGGTGTGTGTATATATAGTCTTGGTGTATCTATATGGCATCCTCCAGTGGGGATTCCTCAGGTACTCAGCTCCAAAACTCAGGCTCTGAAGAGAATACGCAGATGATGTTGGTGGATCAAAGGAAAAGGAAGAGAATGCAATCAAACAGAGAATCTGCAAGGAGATCCAGGATGAAAAAACAGAAGCACTTGAATGATTTAATGGCTCAAGTGACACAGCTAAGGAAGGACAATAACCAAATCCTTACAACCATCAATGTCACAACACAGCACTACTTGAATGTTGAAGCCGAGAATTCTATTCTAAGGGCACAAATGATGGAACTGAACCATAGACTTGATTCTCTCAACGAGATCCTCAACTATATCAACACGAGTAATGGGATTTTTGAAAATGATCATCACGAGGATCTCCAAACAAGTGCTGATCATAGCTTCATGAATCCATTAAATCTGCTCTATCTTAACCAGCCCATCATGGCATCCCCAGATTTGTTTCAGTATTGATCATCATCATCCTCACCATCCCCATGGGTTGGGAATTGGTCAATCTAAGGCTGTCTTGTTCAGGGCGCGCAATAAGTGCAGTGGAAAAAGGAGGGCCTTTCTTTTTTATGTTGAATATTAGTTTAACTAGGTCCCCAGGATGAAGTAATATTATGATTAATGAGAGTGGTGCGTTGAGCCAAAAAAAAAAAATGCATCTAGAACTGGGGAAATTGATTGGTATTTTGGCAATTTCGCTTGTAAGTTGTAATGGGTCGCTATAAATATGGTGTTGTGCAAGGCCCTGGATGTGTGTGTCGTAATGTCCTGTGTCTTCTGAACGGTAAATTAATGATATTATTTCTAATAACTGGTGCAGGCTACATCTGTTCAATCCATCCTTCTCAAGAACAATGAGTTTTCAATATTTTCTCTTGGTTTGATTGTCCATGCGTGTGAATAAAAACACTTGCCAAGGGTGTATCTGGTTAGGTTTTTTGTTTTTGACACAATTTTGAGTAACTTTTTCTATTTTAAAACTAAAAAATACAGATAAATATGTTTTTTTTTTGTTCTTAATAGTTTTTTTTGTCTTTTCTATTCAGAATCGGTGATTAAAAAAAAGAAGAAGCATGTATGATTAACAATACTATTTGAAGTTACCATATTTGCACGTAACACTAGCAAGTCAAGCACATTTAGATGGAAAAAGGAAAAACATCTAAAGGCTGCTGATTGCTCCTCCTGTGCCCCTTGAAAGTTGAAAAAACGGAAGCAAAAACCAAATTCATTTAGCCTAACTGGCTTAGCAAGTCGACCAGTTGCTCATTTGTTTAAAGCTTAAAATGGATTCCATTAAATCATGAATCATCATTACCTCATGACTTGTTTGTTTTTATATTTTAAATTTTTTTCTTCAACTAATATTTTTAATGTTTTTATATTGTTTTGGTGTATTAATATTAAAAATAAATTTTAAAAAATTAAAAAATATATTATTTTGATATATTTTCAAAAAAAAACAATTTAAAAAATAATCAATACCATAAAATTGATAAATACAAATGGAAATACTGACGGAATATTTTCGTTGGTAAATTTTTCAAGGGATTTTACTAACAGAAATATTCTCTCGGTATATATCAGGAGAATTACAGTGGGAAAAAAAATTAAAATAAAAAAAAAATAACGTGTTATTTTTATCAATGAAATTCCATCAGCAAATTCTTGGTAAATTATGAACATTGTTTATCATGTTAATTATAAAGAGAATTATCGATGGAATTTTCCATCAGATTTTTCAGAGAGCTCCAGAATTGTTCACTTTATAATTGCACTATTAATTATTGTTTTTTTATAGACAAAATCACTAACGGATTGAAAAGTTGTCGGTGTTATTTGATAATTTTCTAAAAAAATTCAATTATTTAAATTTTTTATTTAAATATTACAGACAAAATCATCGATAATTTAAAAATTATTAGTGATTGATAGCAGTTTCTGAAAACTTTTTATGAAATTAAAAATTTAAATTAAATATTACAAATGAAATTAAAGATGATATAATTAAAAAATATTAATATTTAGTTATTTATAGGTAAAATCATCGTTAACGCGCCCCAATAAAAAGTGTGAAGTCTCTCATTTCACAAAAAACAGGCTAATTTTTTATTCTTCTTCTTTTTCACTACATGTAAAAAAATATCAATATCAATTTTTTTCCTTCTCTTCTCTCCTTGTCTTCTTTTTTTCTCCTCTATGCTCAGGTATATCTTCTTCTTCTTTCTTCTTTTATCCTCTCAGTTTTTTTTTAATTAATATGCTTTATGAATTTTTTTTCTCTCCTTAGCTTCACTTGTAACTACATTAAAGTAAGATTTTTTTTTCATGATTTTTTTCATTATATTTGTTTTTGTTCTTAATTATTGTATAAATGTTGTTATGAGATTTTTTTATTTCATATGAGATCAATTTTTAGTTGATTTATTTATATGATTTTTAAATTTTTAGCAACTACAACTTTATTTTTTTCATATGAATTTTTTTAGTTGAATTTATTTTTTCATTTTATTTATTTGTTTCAAATTTGTTTGATTTGATTTTTTTTATTTTTTTCAAGCATTTTGAGTATATATTATAGAGTATTGATTGATGTTAATATTAATTATTTTATAATTTTATAAAATGATTTTTTTAAAAATATTTTTAAATAATTACAAATGAAATAACTGATGATATTTTTTTAGAGATATACCAACTAAATAAAATGAGTAAATTTTTTTTATGTGTCTATTTCATTAATAAATTCATTGATAATAATATTTTTTTATTATCAATAAATTTATTAATAGATAAAAAATTACTGATAAAAGATTCATTACTAGAGCATTTCCATCAATAATTTTATTAGTAAATTAATTACCAATAAAATATATCTTACTCTAACAAAAAAAAATCAATAAAACTATTAAATATTATAATAAATCACTATTATAATTCCAAATAAACTTCCACAATGAAAACAGTTTTTAATTCGGTGGCAAAGATTTTCAATCTTTTCGTTCAAGTATGATGGGTGTCAACTCTCCATCACATGGTCATGGTCCCTTCTCTGTTTTGTTTTCTTAAAAAGAAATTAATTGTATTTTCTTACCTTGTTGGAAAGAAAAGAAATTAAATAATTATATTTTTGAGATGGCATTCATACCAAACCCTCTCAAGAGTCAACACGTACACATATACAGAAATATTAATACGAATTTTATACATGATCGATTAGAATAAGGGAAGCTAAGGAGCATGGAATCAAATTCCAATACGAATAATTCCAGCATAGAATTGATTTCCAACCCTTTTAAATCTATAAGATATCGGCAAAATTCTTTCTTCACAGCCAAACACCCCATATCAATTTCAATGCCACTAAACTGTTGTCCAGATGCTGATAAGTTAAAATATTCTATAAAAGACAGAAAAAAATATAGTAAGGAGAAAATAATAATAATAATAATAATAAGTCCCCTCATGGATTCAATACATTGGTTCAATGTATTTCGATTAAGGGTTTGACATATGATTGCATGTTTGAATTCCAAAGTTGCAGCCAATGTAATTGTGACGTAGTGAAATTTTGCTGTAATACAATGCATAGAGCATATTTGATGTAATTATTTTTCTAGATATTTTTTTAAAAAATATTTTTTAAAATGTATTTTTTATATTAGTATATCTAAACAATTTATAAATACAAAAAGAAATAATTTAAAGCAAAACCAATTTTTTTTTCAAAAGCTCTTTTACATTGTAAAAACAAATAGTGCCATAATTTATTAAAATAGAATCGATTTATTTTATTAACTAACCAATAACTTGTACGAAATCGAAGAGAAATTCAAGAAAAAACTTGAGAAGACTTTTGTTGATGATAAGCTTTATTTTCTTATGAAAGCTACATTTGTTTTGTTTGTAATGGGATGTACTACGGTCTGTATTATATCTTAACTATAAATTTAAAAGTATTTCCTTAATTAATATACATCACAGTTTTTTATTTATCTCATTGAAAAACTCTCTCTTAAAATATTAATTAAAAAAATTATAATTTATTAATTTTTTACGTTTTCAAACAACAATCACAAGAACTATCTGAATGCAAAACTAAAAGGGTAGAAATAGACACCTTGAGCAATATTCAAGAGGTAAATGAGTCCATCAGGATGCGAGGACATTCCTCATTCAAACCCTACTCCTTATATTTTCAGCCTACATACACATGTGTGCTCACTGATGGACCTCACGTCGACAATTTCTTCCTGTAATTTGATTCTTAGAAATAACTAGCTACTAATCGGTGGATGGCGTCGAGGAGCTTGTTTGCAATGTTCAAAAAAAGGAGTGTGAAATGGTGGACTCTGCAGATCAATGTCAAATCATGAATAAAAAAGAAAAGAGGAAAATGTATACCAAATTAAGCCACCAAGAGGCATGATTAGTGTGAAAAAGTGAAGCTCATTGTGGGCTGTCAAAGCCACTGCTAGCACGTTCAACCAATCCTCTTATTATATTGAGATGATTCTTCTTTAAGCACAGCTTGTCCAAGTCCTAGCCACAGACGTTCTTAATATACAAAGACAATACAGATTAAGAATACAGTCTTGCTTAATGCTTACCGTTCAAGTCCAGCTTAGTGCGGTGACATATCTCTTTGATCAGTTCATCGCAGCAGTCTTGCTTGTGACCTGTGAGATGTTATTGCACTTATCTAAATTTTATGTTGTGTAATAAATAAATAAATTTGAGTCTTCAATCTACTTTTAACAAGAGGCTAAATTTTATGATGTCTAATAAATAAATAAATAAGTTTGAGTCTTCAAGCTACTGTTAACAAGAGGCTTGGACTTAGTGTCGTTACCCGTATACATTGAGGCAAGAATTTGTGAACACTTAGGCCTCACCTTCTTACTTGTCCACAGATGAGTTCTTTAAGTAAGAAATGAGATTTAGATCCTGCTACTCGCTATAAGTTTTGTTCCAACACCCATATTTTTAATTCTATTTTGTCTTGGGTGATGCTGAAAATAAATTGGACGTAGATAAAAAACAAATTTAATTTACTGAGTATTTGTTTTTGTGTTACAACATGTTTTTAAAAATGTTTTTCAAATTATTTTTTGCTTGAAAAAACATTAAATCAATATTATTAAGATTTTTTATGGTTTTTTTTAATATATTTTTAATTGAAAATCATTTTTAAGAAACACAATAACAAGCACAAGTCTTCATGATAAAGATGTTCTTTGATTTCGTTTTTTTCTCTCTCTCTGGTAAAAAGGAACAAATTATGTATCAATGGAGTATGCTGAAAAGATTCTAAAAAGATGGGCCGATCGAGGAAGTGGGTAGGTTTAGGTGGACAAATGATTTTTTTGTGTGAGAAAATATCATTATCAGGAAGCAGAGGATGATGAATTCATTTGTCAAGCCTCTCGACGTTTTGCCCTTTGATTGCACGATAGGGATAGAAATGCATAGAAAATGAGTTAAAATATATTTAGGAAGTGAATAAAGCATGTGGGCAGGGCAGCCACTAGCAAAGGCCTGGCCTGAGCATGAGCAGTCGAGGTCGTTTTCCTTGTCTTATAGATTAGTGGGGAGGCACTAGTTTTCAATGGCTTTATGCTGCGAGCAAAAGTCGTGGTGATGATACTTGCAAGTTGCAGGAGACTGAGGTTGAGTTTTTTTTTAATGGCTAAGGTGTACTTATTTTTAGTTTTTTTAATGGCTATGGTATTTTAAAATCTTTTTTTTGGGTACCAAATTCAATCAGTTTATTTGTAATTGTTTTAGAAAAGTCATTAAAGTTTAAAATATATTCATATAAAGTTTCCTTTTCACGTTCTTTAATTAGATTTAAACCCAAAACTATAATGTAAAAAACAAATACATGCAAGACATGCTAAGGGTGTGTTTAGTATTACCAGCAGCCCAGTATTTTTAAAGTGTTTTTTAAATTATTTTTTTATTTTAGAGATATCAAATTAATGTTTTTATACGTGTTTTATGGTGATTTTAATGGGCTAATATCATAAAAAAAATATTATTTTAATTTATCTTCAATTAAAAAATACTTTAAAAAAATATTATCCAGTATATTATTAAATAATAATAAAATTTTCCTCCATGTCATATTTATAATACTTATAAGTAAATCATCATTTTTAGTGGATTATAAGTGACGTAAAAAAGACATGCTCCTCTTATAATCAATTTTACCTGCTTTTTTTCAAAGAAGAAACTCTTTTTTTTTAAATAATCTCTTTAAAAGAGACTTTTACCTCTAAAAATTAAATTAATCGATGTTTAATTTAAAGCACAACGGATCCAAACATAACCTTAGTGACAGTAAAAGAGAGAGAGAGAGAGAGATGTAAACATGGCAAAGCACAAAAACTGAATCGTATTTAAAACCAGCAGATATTATTTCAATTATGCAAACAGAAATACTCGCTCTTTTCACTTATGGGCATGCCAAAGACGAACGATTGGCTGAGCCAAACACGTCCTATTTATTAATTAAGCTTTTGCTTTATAAAATGGCCTGCAGCGTGAAAGGCAATATCCACAATGACATGCGCGCGCCCATAAATGCCATAGAATAATCAAAATGGTTTCAGTGCAAAGAAGAGCCACGCCAATCGATCCAAATTATAGGAGGTTGTGAATCGTCAGCTCAAATCATAGACACGGTAAGTCGGCTACCCTTGTCGAAGAACATTGCCTAAATCGGCCATAGTCTCTATATTATTGGACAATGGCCGGTGCCCACTTGCATTTCCCGTGTGGGATATTGGTTTGATGAACTCCTGTTACAAAATGTGACGCCTGAGAATGAGAGTGATGTGAGGCTCATGCGTGGTCCAATCATGTAAAATCAAATACAAGTCCTTGGCAGGACTTGTATTTGATTGAAACAATAATTTCCTCCTATCCGCTTAGCCCGTACCTCCTTCTTTCCATAGATATAATGTTCGGAGCATAAGTATAAAAAATGCTTAAAGAAAAGTGATGAAAAATGAAAGAAAAAAAAATGATTTGTCACGGGAAACAAATGGTGTGTTCATGCAAAGCAAGAGGCCCAACACCCGGATTTGGGTTTTCCGGGACAATGGATGATTCGGCCACAATAATTGCCTTATATTCTTCCATCAATTTGATCCTGGTGGTCACCAAATTGATACTATGCTCAAGATTGTTGGGTTCAAGCAATGGGGCATCAGTCATCAAGAAATTGAGTCATGTCAAGGCTGTGTTTGTGGGGGGTTTGGGTCAGCCTCCACACAAAAAAAAATCAAGCACGGTGTCCAGGTGGGAAAGGGATTGATTTTGGGTGCAAGATATGCGCTAAAATGAGAATTGCTGATGGCCTTCGATAATTGATTAAAATTTAGTTTATTTACTGATAAAAATTATGTAAAACATTTTATATATAATAATTCATTAATAATATCTTTCAACTATTTCAATAACTATATATACCTTACCAACTATCCCTACAAACACTTCTTCCACCGTCATCATCCACCATCTTTTTTTTTACTGTCATCATCATATCACCACTCTAAAATGAGCATTGTTAATGGCCTTTATTATGCTAATCTATTTTGGTTTTTTCATAAAATATTTAACTGAAAATCAATCAATATTTATCTTAAAATTTAGTTCATTTACTAGTAAAAATTATACAAAATATTTTATATATAATAACTTATTAATTGAAAATCGATTAATATCTATCTTAAAATTTAGTTCATTTACTAGTAAAAGTTATGCAAAATATTTTATATATAATAACTCGTTAACTAAAAATAAATTAATATCTATTTTAAAATTTAGTTGTAAAAGTTATGCAAAATATTTTTTATATAATAACTCATTAACAGTATTATTTAACTATTTCAATAATCATATCTATCCTATTGATTATCATTACGACCACTTCTTCCGTAATTACTATCTCATCACCTTTTTCTTTACCATCATCATCATGACACCACTCTAAAACGAGCATTGTTAATGGCCTTCATTATGTTAATCTATTTTGTTTTTTCTATAAAATATTTAGTAGAAATCAATCAAAATCTATCTTAAAATTTAATTTATTTACTAATAAAAGTTGTGTAAAATATTTTATATCAAATAATTCATTAATAATATCATTCAATTATTTCAACCATCATATCCGCCCCCGAACTATCACTACGATCATTTCCTTCACCATCATCTCACCACCTTTTCTTTTATCATCATTATCATGTCACCACTATTACTATGACCACCTCCTCCACCACAACATCACCACCATCTTACCATTACCTTCGTCATTTTCATTACCACCATCATCTTATCATCACCTCTGTCACTTAAATCAACATCACCATCATGTCACCACCACCTCCTTTTCCATGACCGCCTCCACCATCTCATTGCCATCACCATTAAAAAATATTTACAGTAAAATATTTCTTGTAAAATTATTTTTCAGGGCGAACAGTAAAAAATATTTTACCCTCGTATTAAGTTAGTAGCATTCCAGGGTTGCTATGATCACTGAGCTAATCCACAGGCAGTGATTTATGTAGAAGGATCAGGAAGAGTGAGGAAGTTGTTATTAACGTTCGAAATCTATAAAATAAATTCACACAACTAACAAGAAAGGGTAACGGCCCTCTGTCTGTGAGTCCTGCTCTGCACAAAACCAAGTAATCCGATCACAGCATTTATACAGTTGCTAGATAAACTGATCTATTTCTGCTCAAAAAGCTTTTGACTCAAAGTATTTAGAGAAAAAAAAAAAGCAAAAAGGGAGGCGAGCACACATTTCTGCCCTGAAGCTCTTCCAGCTTAATCATATGGGATTTGAATGTATGCCGCATCACAGGCAAAAGGGACATCAGCATACATACCAGCAAGAGCACAACGTATGCACTCTAGGACTGTAAAAAGATAAGCAAATGCCACAGCTGTCCAGAAGTGCATGCCCAATTTACCCCAATAAACAGCAAGTGGCATCCATCGGCTCACTGTACCTATAACCTGGAGAGCAATCTCCAATAGCATGCCCATTACCACATGAAATCTGAAAAAGTGAGGCCACTCCTTCCTCCTCACAACTCCAAGATATGCAACAAAGAAATATGCCATCAAGAACCAGCTTGGTAACCTCCCAATGGCTCCAAGGAATGGGTAGGTCAAAAATTCAAAGTCTTCAAGAAAGGGATGTAGATGATATGCCGTCTCAGCATACATCCATGTTTCATGAAGAGGCATCAAATAGGGCAGGCATGCTAAAGTCCTCCACCACCATCCTGGCTTCTTGGTCATTGGAGGAAAGCGATAACTGTATGGGACATCTTTTGATGCTCGAGGGCACGAATAGGATCTGCGCTGCTGAGGATATGTGGGAATATTGCGTGAAAATCTACCATAATCTCCACTTAAGAGAGGCATTGATGCAGCTGAAAGAAGCAAAGAAGGCAAACCTACCATGTAAAAAGTACAAAATCAGTACAAATAAAACAGATTTTTTGAGATGCAGTCAAAATAAGCAGAGTAATGTTGAAAACTTGTTTAATTAAGGTGAAATTTCTCATATGCCTTCTTGGTCAAAAGTTACCACAAATTGTTGCCTTGACAAAATCTAACTCTGGTCCCTCCCTTTCCCTTTCCTCCAAAAAACACATGATGAAAAAAATTGAGAAAGAATACATAAACATACCTCTAGATGACCAGGATTTAGAGTCCAATTGTCGCCCCAATGAAGCCCTGCTGTTCAACAATGCAGCCCTGGCAACTGTGCAAGGAAAACTTGCTGAAACCACAATACCAGGCATAGTTTTACACGCTCTGGTGTTAGTAAGACCAGACCCAGAGGGCATGGTGCAGTCATTCAGAAGCATCACTGGGTACCTGGTTGAATACAGCAGTGACAAGAGAACTTAGAAAAAGACACAAAATGTCATCCATACACTCCGCCATCAAACATAACAACAGAATCTAGGTGACAAAATAAAGATAAATCATCCAATTTTCAGTACCTTTCCGCTACAAAATTTGATGTTATAACCTTTTAAGGTCCTGCAAGATTCAATTGTATTAGAGAAAGCATGATCAATTATTTTCAAACAATAATCAAGAAGATTTAGAGCAAAAAGCAAAACTTATAACCAACCCACCCCCCTCCAAGCAACCAATAACGTCAATCTGCCCCTTTATTAAAAAAGTTACCCTCATCATCAACTCATCAAAACACATAAAATAAGTTACCAAACCTCGACAAGATCATTCTCCCCTTGTCCCAATAATTAGAACAACACAATGACATTCCATCAAACAGATAGAGAGCATTTAAAATTACAAAAACGAACTACATTCCAGTTAATTAATAAACATGTCCACTTCTTCAACAAAGCAACAATATTGAAGTGAAAAACAAAATCCCAGCTAAAATAATAGAGAACTTACAAAACTTTAATCTAACAAAAATGAGAAATGATTTATAAAAAAACCCGTTTCTTTAATATCCCTTGCACCATTTCTCAGTTCCTCAAAATCCAAGCAATTATTATATTTTTTTCCCATTTCCAGTAGTCACTAAAACTATATATATATATATATATATATAAAAATTCAAACCAGGCTATTTGAGCTAATATAGGGAGGTAAGGAGTTAGATTTTAGAGAAAATTTTTTACCTTGGGTTGAAATTTGAACTACTTGAAATGGAGCTGCGATGTCAGTAGGATTTGAGGCTGTCCCTTGTTGGTTTCATCGTTGCCTGTCTTATCCTTCGTGAAGCAGCAGAAGAGTTATTTATTTGCCGGTTGTAAGTTGCAATGATCCAATAATGGTAAGTGTTTACTTTATCCATTAACCGGATTGCTCTATTTTTTGGGCCACGGCCTTCATCTTGGATCGGCCTATTGGTCTGATAAGCCCACGAGACTGTTACAAGTAACTGCAGTTTTGGGCAAATTTCTGGTCCTTTATTTTTGTGGCAATTCAGGTATGTAGATCAAGCCCAGCCCAGTGTGTTGAGAATATATATAATAATAATAATAATAATAATAATAATAAATAAGAATATGCTGGGGACATGTCAGGAGTGAAAGATGGGATGGACCCATAAAAGTCTTTCATGGTGTTCTATTATCATTATCATCAGTATACTTAAAAAAAATATTCAGTAAAACATCTCAATTTTTTTTACTCGAGTTTTTTTTTTCGTTTAGGTCATTTTTTTTAATTGATATTAAGCTTCAACCCCTCCTGTTTTTTCACCCTAACTTTAATTTTTTTCACAAGTTCTATTTTTATTTGGGTCTTTTTATTTTCTATTTAGTATTTTTTTCATCTCAACTTTATTTTTTTCATACTAGTTTTTTTTTTCATCCAAGTTTTTTTTTCAATCCTGTTATTTTGTTTTCCATTTAATAAACTTAAACTTCATTTTTTTTATCTTCAACGATTTTTTTATTGAGTTATTTTTATTTCTCATTTAATAATTTTATTGTAATTTCACATAATTAATACTTGATAAACCACAATAATATACAATAATATTTTGATTCATGAACATACAAAACAAGACAAGATAAAAAAAAATATTAAAAAAATAAAAATATAACATAAAAAAACAACACAATGCAGTATGAGTTGCAAAATCGTTGTGGTTGCCATACTAATTACTTTTTATTTTTTCCAAAATATCTTTAGTTTTAAATCCCTTAACCTTTTCTACTTGAGTTTAATAGTTTTATATTAGGTCGTCTTGAAACCATGTTTATTTTTTTTTATTGGTTTCGTATAGGACTTTCACAATATTAAAATTAAGTTTTGAAATTGAGTTAATGTTTGATTGATTTGGTAAAATAAGATTTAATTTTATCAATTTAAATTAGTTAATACTTTCGGGTTTTAATTTTAAATAATACAAATATTTAGTTTTGTTTTTTAAATAATATTTTTATCCCAACTTTCAAATTCAATCTTCCAAATAAAATTCTCAACTTATTTTCACTTATATAAATTTTATTTTTGATTATAATTAAGGAATACACCCCCTCTCTTTTAATGAGTATTTATTTATCACACACATATATATAAAAAAAATTATTAATCGGTACACTGCATCATCAATTTTCTTCGCCATCAAAGTCGGGCAATCCTTTTTAAAACCAAAGGAATACATTATGAAACTTCAAAACATAAAATTATAGCTGTCAAACCTGATTTTGATCCTGCTAGTTGATTCAAGGGATCAAGATTTATAATTTAATTTGTTTCGAGATAAGGTTTTAGCATACCAAACTAAATATTAACTTAATAAATATAATTAATTCAATTAATTTTTTAATAATTTAGTTTAATTCATCAAATTTAAACTCGAAAAATTAATATTTTTTTTTTAAAATATTGCATGTGAAATAAAAAAAAGTTGAACAGCCTCCTTCCTTGAAGGCAAGGGAAACTAAAAAGGAAAAGAGACGATGACACGTAGCGCGCACTCCGCGTGGTAAAGAAGAAAGCAAAAGCACAGCAGTCTCTCTTTTCATATATTTACTGTTTCGCCCTCCATAAGTAACCACACAAAAAGTGAAGATAACGCACACACAAAAAGCAAAAAATCATGTGTGGCACAATTCCCCATACGGCCTTCGCTAATTATTCAGTCACTCTCGGACATCATTTCCATTTTAACACCGTTAGTCGCCTCTCTACACTACCTCTCTTACGTGGTAGATATTACTTTTTAATTAAAAATATATTAAAATAATATCTTATTGAATTTATTTTTTATATTAACATTTGCAAGCTTAAAAAAATAAAAAAAATACAGTTGTCTGGAATGCCAAAAAGCACGAAACCAAGCATTTCACGCAGGAGAGCACTATCTAACGCCGTTAAATTAATTAAATATATAGTTAATACATAGTGTCTTATAAAATCCTCTACCATTTTCTTTTTCCACTCTCTTTCTCCCTTCTCTTTCTCCCTCGTCACTCTCCCTCTCGCCTGACCGACACTGTAGAGGAGAAAACGACGAAGCTTTTTCTGCATCGATAACTTTTGGTTAGAATTCCTTCCTGTAACTATTTAGCCTTGTTTTTTATTTTAGGGATTTTTTTCCTGAAACAAATGAGTTCATAAACCCTAGTTTCAGTTTTTTCGTGGGTTATTAGGTTTGTTTATTTAAGTTTCTGATTCAACGAGTTGGTATTTTATTGTTTATTTTATTCTCTTCTCTTTTTTACATTTAATCCTTGTTCCTGCTTTCCTGCTCAATGTGTTTTTTTCCTTATTTTCCCCAAATAATGATGTGTTTGGTGAATATTAGGTTGTGTTGAATTGATTAACTTGCTTAATGAATCTCTAAGTGTTGGATTTAGAGATTTAATTTAATAAATGGAAGAAAAAAAACCCTTCATTTGTCTTTCCGAACAAAATACGGGGTGAAGTGTGAAGTGGGTTATAAGTTGCACATTTGAATGTTAGATTGTAAGAAATTCATGTTCCGACATGTTTTTATTCAGAATGGTAGATGGTATGGTAGCATAACTCTCCGCGTCGAGACATGGTTTGAGGTTGGTATTTGATTATTTATTTCTGCTTTTGAATTGCTTCGGGATTAGTAGATGCTGATGATTTGTACTTATATTTTTAACAGAAATTAGAGTGTTTCTTTTCTGCTTCAAGCTTCCACTCGCTGTTTGCTTTTTCTGTGGATTTAGATAGTCCCTGCAATACTTGAGTGAACATGGGAGCAGCTTGTTGTGTAGCTGCAAGAGGTAATGATTTTCCCACCGGGACTGGATGTCGAGCATTGCATGGTAATGCTGGATGTTCTCCAACATTGAGTTTTCGTTGGGACAACAGAAGGCGTGTGGCCGGTGAAATTGAGGACTCCTCGTATCAAATGTCTCGTGGAGTCAGCAGAGATGTTAGTGTGGAGATGAAGGGGACTTTAGGTTCTGACAGAGGTAATCTTTCAGATGGGTTAAGCCCACTTGAGAGCTTTGGAACACCTATATCTTTGAAATCACCGGTTCATGAAGGAATGAGTGTAAATTTGACAACTCAACCTTCAGGTAGAGGTTTGCAATTTTGTCTTTGTTTGGTTTAATCCTCTTTAATGTAAAATTAAATTCTTTTGCAAAACTGAATTTCCATTGTAATCCATTCTAAATTCTTTCAAGAATCCACGTGTTCTTTCATTTGAACAGAAATAAGTGTCTTATTCCATTCACCAAGCAATAGTATCGAAAATTCTAAAGCACTTCCTCCTCTCCATAGTGAAGGAAAAGAGTCCGCCAGAGATAGTCAAGTTTGTCAAAAAGTGGAAAATTTATGCACTCCATGTCTTGCTTGCAAATCATGTCATCATTTTCAACAGGCTAGCTATTTGCGTCTTATTCAAGTTTTAGATATTGATCTTCACAATGTACTTCTGACATTTATGGTTTCTCATCTCATCAAACATTTTCTTTGCTCCTAATTGCTCTGTAGCACTTTCGCAGCATTCTCTTTAGCTGATTTTCAAAATCAAGTTTCTAGTCCATGTAAACTCTCATTCTGTTTTTTTTTTTTCCTGGTACATTGATATCTTACAAGTAGGGCACCTAAACTTTCAATTCATCCATGGATTGGCAGAGGCCACCTGCTGTTTGCAGTTTAGAGGACTTCAGTTACAGTGATGCTGTGATGGAGTGTCCTATACTTGCTTACTTCTGTTATCTTGCACATTGCTGCAAGTCCCTCAGTTTTTTGGACAGTATTCCTTTCCTGCTTGCCTTTGGGATGTTTTGCTTTACTCTTTCCTTTTCTTGATGCAGATCTATCCATGGAAAGCAGTTACCCTATTGAAGTGAGTTTGAACCGGTTGAGATGCAAAATTTGTTTGAGGAGGCTTTTGGTTTGTGTATTCTTGCTGATTGCTTGATGTTTTAAATATATTTCAGGTCAAGAGCTTGGCAGAATCACCTGATATTGCAGACTTGCCATTACCAAAGATTGCTTATTCTGTACAGTCATCATTTTCAACACCTACTGCTGATCCTTTATTGACTTGTGGCCATCCACTTCCTCCCAACTCAACCCCATCGAGACGGGCTCGTCGCTCACCTGGGCACCGGTTATTAAGACAGATTTCTGATAGTAGAATCCTGGGATTAAAATCACCAAATAACTATTCTTTGTCTGAAGGAAGGTCTTCATTTGTGCTCTCCACTTGCAGCCATGACTTAGCAGTGGAATCCCATGGTGGATCTTCAGATGGGTGGTCCATGAGAACCTTTTCCGAGCTTGTGGCCTCTTCACAAAGAGGGAGGTGGTCTTTTGAGAGTGAGCACTTTGGCGCTGGCTTTGGAAAAATAAGTGGATGTAGCAGTAGGTTCTCGTATTCTCCCTCCTTAGATCCACAAGCTTGCGGAGCTTGCTCAAAGTTGTTGACTGAGAAATCTGTGTGGAGTAGCCAGAGAATTGCTGGCACCCATGAGTTCCCAGTGGTTGCTATGCTGGTATGTGGTCATGTATACCATGCAGAGTGCTTGGAGGCCACAACACCGGAGGTTGACAAGTATGATCCTGCATGCCCAATATGCGAGGGCGGAGAGAAGCAAGTCTTGAAGATGTCCAAAAAAGCTTTAAAAACAGAAGCAGAATTAAAAGCAAAAAGCCTGAAGATATCAAGAAACCGAGTCATTGATAGTTACCTTGATAGTGATTCTGATGATTTTTATCAACAGAAGAATGCCATACAAGACAGAGAAGCTGCAAAGATGGATCCCAGTTCTAGTGTAGCAAGCTCCTCCTTGAAGCCTTTCTTGAGACGACGCTTTTCATTTAGGTCCAAATGGAGTAGAACCCTTTCAGAGAAAAAAGGGTTTTGGGCAAGACATCGCAAAGATTGACTTGACTAGTTTGAGGTGAAAATTTTTATCTCATTTTTTCAGTTGCAATGCTAGAATGTCATAGGTTTCTTCTATAACACATTCTATGTTTGTTAACAAGCACAGTTTTCTATTTCCTGTTTATTCAACTTATGTTTTTTTCCTTTTCCCAGTTAAATGGAAATGCTGGAGATGTGACAATCCTGTATGATTGAAGGAGAAGGCTGTGATTGAACTCAGGCTTTGAGCGCATTCGATCTATTCAAATCCTTGTCTTGCCTATTCGACAGTCAGTGTCCCTCACTCGTCCTCTCTTCGGCTCTAGTTTTCTGAAAAAGAAACAGGAAAATAGGATTCAGATAATCCATTTACAGATGTAGTCTAGGATCATCCCATCTGATCTCTGAAGCCCTTGATTTTGCTATCCATGGGCTGGACTGAATTTTGATAATTTTCTGCACTTTCATATTCCATCTATCAATGCTAGGATAATTTCTCATGTACGATGGATATTTATCCCACTGTTGTACCTATTGCCATGCCCTTGGTATGTGAGTTCTATTATGTGAAGTTTCTGCACAAAATTAGCCATGGGGTGTTTGGAATTGTAGCATGGGATTTTTTTTAAGTATTTTTTATTTGAAAATATATTAAAAAGTTTTAAAAAATAAAAAACATATAAAAAAATCAATTTATTTTTGTAGAAAATGTGGTTTTAATTGTGTTGTGTTCTCAAACGGTCACTAACGAGTTGCTCTGTATTTTTGAAATGTTTATCACCATCGACATTTTGAAGTTTGGACACGTTCTTGAAGAAGTTTGGAGAAAGTAATGCAACGAATAATTTTTAACTAATTCAACGCAAATTCACGCTCACAGGCGTGTGTGTGTGTGTGTGTGTGTTTGTGTGTGTATATATATATTCCCGAGTCTCTTAATCTAAAATAAATGGTTGAGTTGATGATGTATAATATTCGAAGTGCGACACATGTCTATATTACTGGGAATAATAGCTTAGTATTTTAAAATATTTTTTTTTAATCTTGGAGTTTTTAATAAAAGAGAAAATAATAGAATGATTTTTTTATTATTTTTTAATTCATGTTATCATTTTTTCACGATTTTAAGATTTTTAGCTAACTGTTTATTTATTTATCATAGAAAAAGTGCTTTTTATTTTTGTAAATCTTAAAAAGAAGTTTTTCTTTTTTTACTTCATCAAAGAAGGATAAAATCATTGATGGAACGTGATTCAATCTGTGTATTTTTTTTTTCATAAATATGGTTTTTTAACTTAAATTTTCGTGAAAGTTTTGATTTATTATCTTTGAGATTTTATATTTTTTTACATGAAGCTTATCTTTTTCTAAAGGATTTCTTTGACTTTTAAAAACAAAATAAAAAATCATATAGAAAAATTAAAAAATTAATAAAAAGATTAACATTTTTGTTTATTTTTTTTCTTTTCAAGATAAATAAAAAAATTACAATGTAAATGAAAAATAAAAAAATAATTCATGGAAGTAAATAAATAAGAATTTGGTAAGAAAATCTAACAAATAGCACGCTTGATTGGTTTCTCAGGTTAAGAAACTCTAATGCGGGAGATTCTTGTTATAAATTGGATATGAACCAATTTTACTCACTTACTTAATAAGAATAGCAAATGCTATATGGATATGTTATAGCACAATTATCCTTAATAAGAATAGCAAATACATATTTGTGCTATATGGATATGTTATAGCACAATTATTAAACTCGGTTTAGCCTAATAAGTTGACTCAGGATCTGGTTAATTTAATGGGTGAATTGGTTTTAGGTTTGTTAAAAAACTAACTAATACAATCACCCGGCAAAACCCGATTGACCTGGTGGGTCAATCTATGGTCTGGGTGAACCCAAATGAGATCTGATTTGTTTTTTTAGAATACCATGACATTTATCATCCACCAAAATTTTCTCATTTTCACCTCTTCCTTCATACAATGGAACACAAACATCCATAGACTTTACTAAACAGTTTTGAAGTCCAATAAAAACCCACATTCCATAAAAAGTTTACACTAGTTTATTCTTTATCATATTTATTAACTTTTTTAATTGCAGTGCTTATAAACCTTGCACGGGTCCCTTTAATAAAAGGTTTGCAACTAGTATGAATAACATTAGCTTTACAACTCCATCTTTGAATATTCTTCAAGCTTGCTATTTTGGGGTTGCTGGTGTTTTTCAAAAAAACTTTCCACGTAAACTTTTTAATTAATGAGTCAAATTACACTGCTAAGAATCTTCTAGCCAGTCTTTTGACACCAAGTTTTGGTATTGAGGTAAGAGTCTTAGAGTATAATGCAAGTGTTGAGATCATTCTTCAAGAAACAATAACCATCTCATCTATTTACATGGCTATAACTTTTCCATGGTTGGATGGAGATCTAAAAATTTTAACCCCAATAAAGATGCTTCGAGATATAATCTTTTTGATCCACCCGAAAAAATTATAGTTGGAGTTTTTTATAATGGATGAGTAACGATCAGATCCAGAGTAGATAACTCTTCATAGGTGATAAATAATTACCATTTATTTTTCAGGTCGATTCCGATGGACCCATAAAACCAAGGACTCGATCTCTTGACGGGGTCAACCCCTGAATTAGGTCTAATAACTATATGTTAAAGTCCAAAAAATAAATCATCGTGCCAAACTATTTGTTTTTATAGAAAAGTTTATAACTTTTAATTATAATATTGAATTAAACTCAAATTTGATTTGAAAGTTCCTATATAGCTAATTCAAAAATATCTTCAAATTAGATCTAAAAATTATTAATTTATTAGTTTTTATTTTATTTTTAATTGTTAATTTTGGATTGTTAATTTTATTTTCAAGTTCATATTATTTTTCTATTTGAATTAAAATTTGAATTATTCTTATTTTATAAAATTTAGTTTAAAATATATTTAAGAGGTTGTAATCCTTGTTTTCAAGGCATATTAATAGAAGAAGATTATTTAATAACAAAACTTTGAATCCTGAGTTTTTATATGATGTTTTAGTTGAAGAATTATTTCTTCTTTCTTATTGGATTCATATTCCTTATATTTCACTTTAAATTGTCAAAATCCTGTCCATTAATTTCAGTTTTAAAGACAATAATTAACTAATAATCCTCCAACATTAGATTAGGTAGATGCTGCTATATGCAAGCCCTAATCAAAGATAAATAATTAACTATGAAGCGACGCGGAAGAGAAATTTTGCATTTTTTTAAAGGAAAAAAATAAACAATTTAAATAATAATTGTCAGAAGTGGGATTTGAACCCACGCCCTCTCACGAGGACCAGAACTTAAGTCTGGCGCCTTAGACCACTCGGCCATCCTGACATTCGGTGCGATTACTATCACTTTAATATGTGTAAATTAAGAATCTGCAGCTCCTGGTTAATTTTGCTTCATACAAAATTGATTCTGCAATAATTCTTCGTTGAATAAAATTCAAATACAAAAACAAAAATTGTATAGTTTTTATTTCTTCATTATTGTATTCCACTGTTCCACAGGATGAAGACAGAAGAGGCGGAGCCAACTTATTCGCAACGAAGAACAGTTTAAGAGATGGATTTATTCTTTTCCACAAGAGATTAGGGAGCAGGAGTTCATGTTTCAATCTAAAACTCCAACGTTCTTTGCCACTGATTGGACCGTGTTCGTTCCATGAATGCTATTCACTCATTATTCACACAAAACATGAGTTAATGCAGCTGCGAGAGAAACAAAGATACTTTAAACCTGTTCTCCTTTCAGACTTGGATATCAGCATCTGTGCATGGTTCAGAAACTTCATGAACTGCCGTGAAATGGGTTTTCCGTTGGACGAAGAATTCACTCCAGTTGTGTCTTCATACGCACATTGGAAATTAACCCTTGATTAATTCCCTACAATTTAAATATTTTTTATCACGATAAAAGGAATTTATATACATACGCGTATAAACTAGTAAGACAGCTAAATAGCATGGTATATTAAATATCAGGTTGCCCACCTATCCACTTCCTAACCTTGATTAATTCGTTCACCAACTTTCCCTTCCAAGCCGAACATGGCAAACGCGATACATACGCGTTTCATTACTATCCACAGATTCACAAATAGGAAACAGTTTTCTCTACTTTGTTTCAAAATGACAAGAACCTTCCTCAAACTGAGGTTTTAATGGTGAAATACGTTTTTTGGTTAATGTCTTGACGTCTTCCCCAAAAAGCCAAACCAGCGTCAACATCATTTGGTAAATTAAGTTCAAAGTGAATCCGCCCTGGATCCACATGCAATGGCAACTCACTAATTATTCTGGCAGGCAATGGCATCAATACCTAAGCATGTATCAATGTTAACTGTCATCTACCCACCTACACATCGTCACAATTTAATTAATCAACTTAATAATGATAATAATTTACTCTCTGAACGTCCTTGAACATTTATATAATGCATATAAGGTTGTGCTAAATTTGCTACCTGTCCTCTTCATTTAGCTTTGCCGAACTGTTCAGTTCCGTCTTCTTTGTCTTATCTTTGACCAGCTTCTGTTTACAAAGGGGAGGTTTTGAACTATCCTGCGTTGTTTTTGAGCGATTCTTGATAGAAAAGAAAGAGGGACAGCTAATGGAAGAGCGTATTTTAAGAATAATCACATTGGGAATCATTTCATGGACAACAGCATTTCATCTCTTTAGAAAGTTCTTGCCAAAGCGATCTTTTGAATTCTGCAATCGCCTGGTTTCTACGGTCCATGCAACTTTAGCTTTTACACTTGCTTCTCTCACTGTTGAAGACTGGACATGTCCAGTTTGTCCTCTGTCTTCGAGACCTTCACCCAGTCAGGTAATTAATGCAGTTATTTTACTTTCAAAATATGGGCTGTTGAGATTATTTCTTTTGCTTCAAATCCATTCAAGAATACTTTTAATATTCTTGTTGATGCTCTGAAACTGGGCAGATGCAAACCCTGGCAGTTTCCCTTTCTTATCTCATTTATGATCTGATATGTTGTCAATTCGACAAGCGAGTCACCATTGACAACACAATACACCATTTGGTTAGCATTGTTGGTATAGGAGCAAGCCTTGCCTATGGGAAGGTACTCATCTTCTCCCTCGAATGTTTTTGATTAGTTATAGCACCTAAGATGATGAACTAACCTTCTTGTTACTGCCATGAAACCTAGAACTCTAACTGTGTTTTATGCTCTTGAGACTATACAGATTTCCGTCTTAAGCACTTCTCTAAGCTGTAAAAATCTTATTTTTGTTAGAGCTTTTAATCTCTATCTTTTCCCTCTTGTTTTTTGGTCCTTGTGTATAGTGTGGATCAGAATTGATTGCAGCCCTATGCATAACAGAGATCTCCAGCCCTTTCCTTCACCTGAGAGAACTTCTCAAGGAGCTTGGTTACAGGGACACTGACCTTAATTTGGCTGCTGATGTAAGCTACTCTTTAAGCCTCGATTTAAAATTCATCTGTGGCTGGTGACTTCTTCTGTATATCTTCATCTCATATCAGCTGTTGGGACTTGGTAATTCTTTAATATCCACAGACAATATAATTAAAAATCTTGATTGGTGTTGCAACGCTGCACAGATCTTATTTGCAGTTGTATTCTCGTTTGCAAGAATGGTTTTTGGGCCTTACCTTGCTTGGGTGACTCTTACAGCCGACAACCCTCTCGTTATCAAGGTACCAAAGGAATACTTCTACGTTCACTTATTTTTTTTGGACTGAATGAATACATAACATATTATATTCGTCATTATCGATGCTTAAAATCACATTAATGTTGTTTAGGCAATGGCAGTGGGATTGCAGCTGGTTAGTGCTTACTGGTTCTTCAAGATTGCCAGGATGATGAACTACAAGCTAACCAAAAGGGTTGCATCTAAAAACCTAGTCGACATTGAAAAATTGTAAAATAAAGTTTAATGATTTTGTATAACAAAATAAACCCACGACCATATGTTGTGGTTGTGGTTTGAAAAAAAATATTTAAAAAAAAATATTTTTAGTTAAAATTGATTTGGGTAAACCCACGACCACAACAGACCATATGTTGAGAGGTTTGTGGTTTGAAAAAAAATATTTGAAAAAAAATATTTTTAGTTAAGGTTGATTTGAAAAAATATATGTTTGGTTAAAACTATAATTAAAATTAAAGTTAGACAAAATATAATTTAATGTGTTTGGTTACAAAATACTTTTGAAATTGAAGTTATAAAATAATTTTTAAAAATATATATTAATATTTATGATTTTTAATTTAAATATTGTTATTACATCATAAAATAAATCATACTTTATATAAAATATTTTTTATTATTCCATTAAACTATTTACAATTCCATTACGCATGAAATTCATCCGACAATAACTACATTCATCCGACAATAACTACAGTTTCCATAATCTTTTAAGCATATAATAAAATTAAATAAAATATTATCAAGAATAAAATTGAGATTCCGATACAAGTAAATTTAATTCATCTTAAATTATTTTTTAAATAAAATTATTATTCATATTTACATAATGTGAACAATATAAGTCAATTCATTGCATTAATTATTCATATAAACAAGGACAATAACCCATGAATTAATTCACCCGAACCCATGAATTAATTCACCCGGCACTGTTCACATGAATAGTGCCAGGTGAATCCACTCGACAATATGTAGATGATGATGATTGCCCACAAAATACTCCTATTTGAGCTAAGAATGAAAGAAGTAAATATATCAAATTGAGTGGACCCTTGAGTTTTACTTTCCCTCAACAGCAGGCGGGCAAAAGTGAATTGAAAAGCAGTAATTTTCTATTTTACAAAACCAGTGGTGTAAACTTAATTTTTAGTGGAACCTATCTTCAAAATCTGTGTTTCAAATATTTACCAAATGATTAAAAATTATAGTTGGAACAAAACACAGTTCCAACCACAATACCAAATACCTTCTAAATCTGCAACGGTTTAGCCATTCAAATTACGATATCATCTCAAATAACCATGTAAACTTGTCCGTGAAGTTCAAAACCAATACAAGAGACAAGATGTAATTGAAAAAGAAATTTGGCATTGTGAGAAGATATCATGTCGAATAAAAATCCATGGCCTGTAAAGAAAGAATGAATCAGTCTTTGCCAAAATCAGCATTATAATGTGCGCTAGACTCGAGTTTCTTTGCTTCATTAAGCTTCCGTACAGCCTGCAATAAATTCCGACCAATATGAAACTGAGCACATAAAGTGGACAAATCCATGCACAAGAACACATTTTTTAAACACTAAATTTACCTTCATAAAATCTTCATGGATGACATAATCACGTTCTGCACGGATTGCTGACATCCCAGCTTCCGTGCAAACATTACGAAGATCAGCTCCATTGAAACCCTGATATAATCGCAACAATCATTTAAATGAACAGTCAATGTACAAAAAAACCAAAGCGACCACTAACTCACCTCTGCAAGTTTCACAACAGCCTCATAATCAATATCCCCATGCTTGGCAATCCCAGCAGCATGGATCTTAAGGATTTCCATTCTTGACTGTTCATTTGGTAGTGGAATCTCTATCTTTCTGTCTAATCTTCCCGGACGAAGAAGTGCAGGGTCAAGAACATCAGGGCGGTTCGTTGCCATTATCATTTTAACCTACAACATACAATTGAATACTCATTTCCCCCCTAATTGATTCAATACTTGTATGACTTAAACATCTAAACATGTGTATAGATAACTAGTACATGAAAGTAACTGGTAAAGATGTGGATAGCAGGGATATGGTACAGATATAGAAAGCTGCTAACACTTAAATTTACAAGAGATTTATTTTGAAACTACAAGGCCCGCAAATTTCAACAGGGAATTAGAGCGATTATTAAGGGTCATATGAATTGGATGCTGCAATGGCCTAGACACATGCAAACCCAATGGTGATATCCACTCACTTCCTCAACAATAACCAGCTTACAACAAGAGTTTACCAAACCAGACAGGATACGAAAGAAGTGCAAGATGTAGAATATCCCAAGCAAACCCATTATATGTATTTGTAAACAATAAAAAAAGAAAAACCCCACCTATCTTTCCACAAAAAACCCTCCCAAAGGAAAGTTTCAGTTTAGTGTCAAAATGCAAAGTTGAATCAGATTATTAACCAAATTTACCTTCCCAAGCTGATCAAATCCATCAAGTTGGTTAAGCAACTCCATCAATGTTCTTTGGATTTCACGATCAGCACTTGTTCCCTCACTAAAACGGCGTCCACCAATTGCATCGATCTCATCCATGAAAATGATGCAGGGCTTGACAGACAAAAGCAATTTGTATATTTAATGGAGTTATAAATTAGTCAGAATGAAACAAATTCACGAAACTAAGACTCTTACTTGGTGATCGCGTGCATATCCAAACATTTCGCGTATCAACCTAGCACTTTCTCCTATGTATTTGTCAATGATGGCACTTGAAACAACCTTAATCCAGTTTAAAAATACAGCATGTTAACCACAGATAGCCAACTCCAACCAATACAACACACACACTCACACACACACACACACACATCTTTGTGTGTGTGTGTGTGCGAGCATGTAAAAGCTAGGTAACATGATCTGACCTTCAAAAAGTTGGCATCTATGTTGCTCGCAATAGCCCTAGCCAGCAATGTCTTCCCAGTACCAGGAGGTCCATAAAGAAGGACACCCTGAAACAAAAAGGGTAAGAAATATGAGATAGAAATTAATCTAGCTTATTCACACAGGGCATAATACTGCCAATAGCTTTATTTTTACCACATCCCAGTTTTTACTCACTCAAGCAGTAAAGGAAAGTAGAGAAGAAAAGGAAGAGTAGCGTGATCACCTTGGGAGGTTTAATCCCCACCCTAAGGAAAAGCTCAGGGTTCATCAGAGGTAACTCGATGGATTCCCTTAATTCCCTAATCTGATCAGATAAACCACCAACAGCCGAGTAACTCACATTACCAGGATCTTCATGCAGCATGTTATATACAACTGGATCAACCTGCCAGCCCAAAACACGCACAAAATTGGACACCATTCACCACACACTACAAAATCTGACATTAAACTGTGTTCTAAAGAAGCCACAATGACTTACTTCACGCGGAAGAGCACGCATAATCGTAAGCGTAGTCATATCAAGAACCACTCTGGTTCCTGAAGTCAGTTTTTCCTTATCCACTTTACTACGGCAGCCTACCACATACCGAGGTCCACTGCTAGCTTTAACAATCACTAACAAATTAAAAAAAAAAAAATCAAGACTAGCATTATCGGGCACATGATGCAACCAATTATAAATATATACAGCAAGCAAAAAAGGATTGAGGAGGCAAACGTACAGCGTTCGTTGTCAAGAGGTCGAAGAACTTCTCCTATAATCTGACCAACACTTTGAAGAGACTTCAAATCATCTTCTGTTTTGTTAAATTCTTTTTTTGCAGCTTTCAAATTCTCCCTCGCTGCATTAACATAATCCCAAAACCAACATTTTCACACGTTACCCATACTATTATTAACTCGCGACTTGATCCTAATTCTACAAAAAAACAATTTTTAATCTGAATTTCTACAGGCAAATTTGATAGAAAACAATAACAAAATCCTAAATTTGGTAATTAATAAGAAGAGATATGAGAGGACAAGGGGGGAAATTAAGAAACCAGATTAGATCTTCGATTAAGTAATTAAAGAAATGATTTGAAGTTCAAAGTCATTAAAGAGTGAGTGTCGTCTGACCAGATCGAACTCTGGATTCGAGCTCTTTGTGGTGGAGTAACTTTTTGCGGTACTCCGCCTCTGCATTGCGACGTCGCGCTGCGTCTTCTCCGTCGTTGTTTATGGTTGCCATTTTTTTTTCCTTCTTGGTAATGGACGTCAGATAGTAACGTTCTCTTTATCGAGGAAGGGAACCACCGCAGCTGACTTGAAGCCGGGGTCACTTCTTTCTTTTTAATTTAACTTTCCGCATGCTTGCTGGGCAGCTGCGAAACGACGTCGTTGCAGTCTGCTCAACCAGTAGATGGGGCTGGACTCACAGGCGACCCAGCCCAACTTAAAGATGGCAAGTCCTTTATGTTTCTTTATTTCTTTTTCCTTTTTTAAAGCAAATTAAGAATTGGTAAATGTATTTATGTAGAAAATAATTTTAATTAAAAAAAAAGTAAAGAGAGAGGTAAAAATTTATTTGAAATCCCCTTTTCAAGTCATGCTTATAATTAGTAGTATAATTTATCAAGCTAAACTAAATTTTATAACTAGCTAATAAAAAGATTACAGATTTAATTGTCAGCAGAAAAAAAATTAATTTTTATCTCAAAAAAAAAACTAGGAATTGAATTTACTTAAAAAAATTAAAAATGCATTAAGTAGCATCTATTGCAGGTTGCAAGTTCATGAAAGAAATCATATTCCACCATAAATTGTGAATGTTTATGACTTTAAAAACAAAAAAACAATGGTTTGGTACCAATTAAAATGTTATTTATTGTTCATGAATCTCACAGTAATATGTATTTGAAATGCAGGGAAAGAAAAGCAACATTTTGTTGTTTTCTGTGTGAAGGAATCACCCAAACAACATAGCCATGCTTCACTATTTTTACTGGATTGCATCCAGTTCAAAGCTAAAAATACATTGAACCGAATTCGACTTAGTAAAATAAAAAGATTATTTTTTTATTTTTAATTGTATTTTATTCAAAAAAACTAGTATATAATATTATTCAATGACACTACATAACTTAGACGGAGATCACTTAATCACAATTCCAATTTTGTTTCTAATTATATTTTACATGATGTTATTGCGCACTTAATAAATCAAGAAAATTGTAGTCCTTGTCAAATATATTTTATATGTGATGAAATTGTAGATAATTTAATAAAATAATAAAAAAATATTTGATATAAAGTATTATTTATTTCATGATGTAATAGCAATAATTACATCTATAATATTTAAAATAAAAACCATCAATATTAATTTATATTTTTAAAATTATTTTATAACCTCAATTTCAAAAGTGTTCTTAACCAAATACATTAAACTATTTTTTATTCAATCTTAATTTCAACTATAATTTTAACCAAACATACAGAAATACCATATTAACTTTAATCAAAAATATTTTTTATAAAATAATTTTTTTCAAATCATAACCATAAAAGCAATTATAATACCATACAAAATTGCTTAGATACAATACATTTATAATACAATATTTTCTTCACATGTTTATATGATTACTATTTTTTTTTCTAATTAACAAGGCGACAATTCCTCCCAACTACACCATTAAATCCTGTAAGAGGGCTCATGTTTCCCATCTTAACCATAGACTTGGCAAAATGCACAAAGAACAGGTCCTCATCTTCAGCATTTCTCTTAACCATCTGTATAGTCTTGCCATCCTTTCCTGTATAAAGCACTTCATCAGAAGTGAGAAGCCCCTTGCCCCAGAGTAAGAGCTTGAAGCAAGAGTTGTCGAATTTTGCTGGAGAGGCCAAGTCCAAAGGAGAATGGACACACTGACTTCAGATCGAAGGAACAGTTTTTCTGTAGAGTCTGATCTGGTTGGTTGTTTCCATTTTGGTTGTACAGTCTCTGCTTGAAGATCACGCACCTTGCCACCCCAATTGTATGCCCTCCTGAAACATGACAATTTTCAAATTAATCAAAAGATTCAGAATAATTATTTATGTGTCTTTGTTCTGAAGGGATGGGAAACAGATACTAACGATAGCTGAAGGATGTCTGTGTTCTAACCTGAGAGAGCAACAAGGTCGACCTCATAAAGGCCTTGCGCTTGAAAAATGTTACGAGGTTTTGGATAGTAGAGTTGGGATCGGGAATGTTGTTGTTTGAGCCACTCAGGCTCGCAGTCTGAGTGCCTTATTCCTAATGGGAGTTCCCAATTGGATCCACCACTCTGTACCAAGACAACAGCCAGTGTTTGTTAGCAGAAAAAGGGGTTAATAAGCCAAGGAAAGCTTAGAGGATTGGAGATTTTGCTTGCTAGAACAGTTGAGGCACGAGCTAAGGCTTCATTTTCATGATTGCTTTCTTCTATGCTATATGTTATCTTCGTTTTACACAATCTGTTACCTTTTCTTTGAAATTTTCGTATCATATGGCCTTGAACGAATTTATAAGCACTTTATTACTTTATTAAATTGTAATGCTACTGATCTTGCAGGGCTGTGATGCATCATTATTGTTGACGATAGTGCAAAGATCGTGAGTGAGAAGAATGCAGCACCAAACAAGAATTCCCTCAGAGGATTTGAAGTGGTTGATGAAATCAAGGCTAAGTTGGAAGAAGCATGCCCTCAAACTGTCTCCTGTGCGGATATTAAGGCAACCATCCGGGAGTCCTTCAATAGCTTTTCTTAACACTGACATGACAGTGTCATTTGCTTGGGGGCATGAAAACTGATAAACTCAGTGAACAGACCAAACGAGCCACCGCCAAAAGGACCACCCCAGCCAAAACCAGGATGAGCTAGCAACGTTGTTGATGAGAGGAGAGAAATAGTGACAATGAAATTAAATTTCACTTTACAGAAAGCCATTGATATAAGAGGAATCACTAAAGTGAAGTGAAGACTGTCATGGGCTCTTTGTTTGCCATCCTTGCTACTTGAATGTGGAACTCAAACGCGTCCCTCACCAAATCCTTCAACACCAAGTAATATTGATAGCTATGAGTCTATGACCATGTCTTTCTTTTTTGCATGCCTCGTTTGGAATCGGAATTGGAGAGTGCATCCATGTGTTTGCTGATAGGTTTGGTTGAGTAAGTGTTTCTGGTAGTCCCTGCTCCTAGGCAAGACCATAATAAGAGTATTTCCGTGCGCTAGTTTGCCTCCCAACTTCACGATTTCACCATGTCATGAGCTTAACTAGTGACGCCACTCAAAAGACTCTTGCATATATTTGTTTTTCACTTTCCCTCCAGCTAACCGACTTGTTAAAGAAAGAAATCGAGCAAATAAAAAAGGTTGACGCAGTGTTTTTTCCTTTCGACTATTATGCTCAAGCGCTTATGGGAATGGCTATGTCCCTGGCGGCTGGCCCTTGGGTAGTTGGGTTACAGAAATACCATTAGTCCATTGCTGAAAAATGACAACCGCAGGGATCTCAAATCCTCAAAGCTCATCAAATATTAGTAAGATGACTAATTAAAAAATTACTATTAGTGGATTAGCTTCTGCTTTATAGAACTACAATCTATAACGTTTTGACCCTTCCAGACGCAGCACCCCCTGATAATAATATTCTAATCTTTTCTCACGGCAAGTCCAAGTAATCCAACACGTTCTACTTGTATGCTTAGTCCATGAGTCAAGAGCTTTAACAACGATATGGAGACGCAGATTTCCATTTTGGAGTTGCAATACTACTCATTAAGGCAGCAGCCCAACATGGTTTCCGAGCAAAATTTACTGGGTCCACTCGGTTATCTAAATATTGCACATGCTTGTCTTGCAATGTCGAATTCATAACACAAAGAAGCACACTGCTCTATTCGATCATCATGACTTGTTACCGTTGATAGTTGTATGGTACAGCAGACATCAGGACTTGCCGACCAAAAATCATAAAAACCTTGACAATTTCAGTTGTCAACAAGTAAAAGTCTTCCTATACGCCACCGCTGCTTGACGAAAGGTCAGCTCAAATTACATGAGCTGTTACTTCAGCAATGACGGTGGTTAAACATTCATGCCGAAACAGAAAACCATGGTCCTTCTCCAAATTTGTTACACTTGGGAAGATACTGAAACTTCCGTGATAGTATCATATGCTAGAAGCCTTCATTGAGAGGATGAAGTGTAAAAGAAAGGCTATTTAAAAAAAATTGGTGGTCTCTCCCCCATAGAAACAGGAAAGAAATGACTGTCGGATGATTCATATGTACATGACAATGAACGGCATGGATAGTACTAGCCGTTCTACAAGAGCATCAAATAAGCTAAAGAGTTATGATTTACACAACTGCCTCATAGGAGTTAGGAACCTTGCAATACGAAGGGGGACGTGTGCCTTGATCAATGTCCCACTTTCTGTATATTCATAATCAAATGAGTAGAAAGAAAAATTTACGAGAAAAATAAAAAATAAGAGGATCAGTTCTCAGTAGAAGAAAATGAAAACAATCTAGAAAATACTCACATTTCTCTCGACCATTCCAATCTGATGTATGATACTGAGAGGCTTCCCTTTGTCAAATGGAACCAAAGCTTCTACTCATACCATAGAATCCTACAACAAATGAAAATTGTTAAGGTTTTCAAGTGCAGTTGAAACTCCAGTCCAGGTAGCAAGAATGAACAGAAATATCCGTTTTCGAGAAACACCATAATGTTTTCACCAACTCAATACCTTCAGTTTTTCCCGAACTGAATTGCAGAATTCTTGTAACCCATCGCCATTCATAGCAGACACGCAAACAACATCTTGTTTTCTCTCTGCTTCCATCTTAAGTTTTTTTCACATCACTGACCCTGTCAAGATGCCATAAGCAGCAGTGGCCATGATGTTATCAATACAGAGTTAACATTGCAAGAACCGAAAGTTATCTACTTGTTTCAAGTGAAAAACCATTGGAAAAGATTCCACAGGGAAAAAACATTCCCGTTCTTCATCTGGAAGAAACCAAACAATACGAGCATCTCATGTGAGTAAATGCTGCCAGCTTCTGTAAGCCAGGTTGCCACAAACGTTTTGGTTTCATAAACACAAAAAGTCTACATTACAAATTGGAAATCAATAATTGTTCGGTTCTGCAAGAACATAATTATGCAAGCCCTAAGCAAGTTGTAACGAAGACTTTTCTTTTCCTAACTTGTTAGACTGACCTGAACCCTTCTTGTAGCTGGACCCAGAGTCTCAAATAGCCGATCTTCAGCAAACAATCTGCTCCTGTTAATAGATTCAGAAGTAGTGTACTCTTTCCAGCATTTGTGTAACCGACCTAAATGAAGTCAAATGCATGACATACCTATAATTTTAGCGGTCGGTCTAAAGAACCGCCCCTGCACTCTCTGGTTTTCTTTCTGTTTTTAAAAAGAAAAGGATAGATAACAGGATGTTTTTACGTTTACTTACTGAAGATACTATAGGGACAGGTAACAGGTACAGAGGCACGCCTATTCCTGTACTGCTTTCTACGTTTTCTAACAGAATCTAGCTTTTTTTTCTAAGAACATCAATCTAGCAGGACAAAATGCGACAGATGATCATGTCAAATAAACTGCACGCGCATTGAAAGTGTTGATTGCAAAGTCCATAAGACAAATTCAGCAAATCAATTGCCAGTTCTATATTCAAATATCACAGAAAGTGAATCTATTCAAGTTGCACAATGAGATGTTTTGTCTCTCCCATGCCCTTCACCCTGCCTCCTGCTTGGCGCTCAAGGTGAGTCACATTCTAGTTAGCCGAGGTAACCGGTATTCCATTTGAGCCGATGCAACATTGAACGACCACGCAATTATCAGTGTTAGTGCCCACAGTTTTCTCTTTCCAAGCTATGGGGAATGATTGTCATGTTGAACCTAATTTCTAGATTTATCATGAAAATCACAAAGCCACTTCATCTGATCTAATTTTTTCAGGCCATTAGTTAAAGCTAGGCAAGTTCAAAACTGGGTTTTACAAGTTCTGCTTGTGGCAAGTTAGATGGCCTAAACAATTGCTAATAAAGCTGACAGAACTCATCCTTTTGAATTTGCTGAAAAAATTCAGAAAATGCAGACACTTTAATCTTATCAGTGTGGGCCTTTAAGTTCCAAGATAAACAACAAAGTTAGGGAACCAGAGAGCGACAACTGGAGGAGGCTAAAGGAACAAAGATGGAATCATTGCTAAAGCATCCAAAGGCCCGGCCCAAAAAAAAACCAACTAGAATCAGTCTTATCAGCACACAAAACCACATCCACAAGACTGTAGCTTCACTCTTTCTTTGTTTGAGGGCACAAGATGGATTTTTTATTTTCTACTTGCGCTTGAAAGATCATGATATTCAGTGTCCTTTCAACATCTCTATGCATGATTACAGCACCTAGCAAGAAAAAGCTAGATATTCCCATATGGTCAGTCTCAGAAACAGACAATCTTAAAACTGGGAGTGTGCAAAAGATAGCCAGCTTTTTCTCTACCTTTTGCAGATGACATTAACACAATGAACAAAACAAATTTTACATATTAAAGAACTCTCCTTGTGACAAGCCAGGAAAGAGAGAGAGAATTACACTGTTTTTAGCTGGAAGTACTTTTGAGTCTCCCAAAGAAATGTAACTGCAAGCATTAAAGCTGAAAGATTGATGCTCTTGCTTGTTGGTTTTTACTCGGAGAAGTTGGGGGAGGGGGACCATATCTTGCCCTCAGCTTCTGCATCTTTACTCAACCAACTAGCTTCTCACATTTAATGAACTAGCAGAGGGTTGTCTCTTAGCATTATAGCTTTTAGGTGCTTACATTTTAGACTTGCGCATTATTTCCGAGAGAGAGTTACTCACTTTCTTCAGGGAATTGTTATGCTCTAAACAAAAGTATATAGAATTCAGAGACTGGTGGATTTGTAGCCTTAGACTTCTATCATCCACTGTTTTTTATGCTTAAAAAAGTTAATTGAATTCATCTTAGCTTTTAAAGGGTGGTTTGAAACTCTTACAACTAGTTCGATCAGGACAGGAGTTAGTTGGCAAAGACTAATTAAGATATTGGCTTGACTAGTTTTCTTCTGTTCTCACGGTCCTGCACTGTACTTTCACCAGCTCTTTTTCTCTTCATCTATTTTAAGGGTTCCACATATTGGAACTCTTTGTTTCACCTCTCGCTCTCTCTCTCTCCCCATTCCGAATATGTTCTGATGTATTCTTTCAGAAATTTGTTTTACTTGCAGTTCTGGTTTCAATTCTGCTTCTACATATTTGCACTCAACTGGGTTTCATTTGGCTTGGTATTGTTGGATCTTTTTATTTGTCAATAGTTATTCGCTTTATAATTATGAACTTCATTTGGTTGTAATCTCTTGTCATGCCTAATAATGCAGTACCTCTTTCTGGCTCTTGATTCCTGTTGCTTTATATCCAAGTTAGGACAGAATGCCACTCTAGAGCTGTAAGCCAGATCTTGTGCGAGTCTGTGACCTTCTACTTGATGATCCTTGTCTTTCTTCTTGTTATCATGAATGCATGAGAAGTTGATAACCCAAGTTGTAGTTCCTTCCAGGCTAGATATTGCCTTTTTTGGCTTGCAAAGCCAATATTCTGGAATCAAACCTGGTATTTTGAGCTCTGATGCTTTCTTTGCTATACCATACTGACCATTTAAGTTATAGAACTCCTCTCTTGAGTTGCAAATCAATACTTCTGTGCCTTCCTACTTTACTGGTATTATGGTTTCACAAGATTCATCCTCAAATTCAGCTTCTAGCATGCTACACCAATTCATTATCTCGGACTCCATTAGTAGCCAAAACCAATATCAAAACCAGAATTTTGATGTTTTCGGTTCAGATTTAGGTGGCAGTAACACATTTCCTCATTCTCATCGTGTGTTGCCTAGCATACAGTCTCTTGAGGAAGGAATGTCTAGGTCGATAGACCTTGTACAAGCTCCCTCAGAAGCTCAAGAATCCGAGATTAGCCACACAAGACACTTAATGAATCTTCTTGGAGCGGCAAACGAGACCAATCGTCAAGCTCAAAGGCTATCACTGTCTCTTGGTTCTCACATGCTTGTTCCTCAAGTTCAGTACAGGCAGAGATCCTTTAACTTGGATCTCATGAGTCCTAGTTACTTAATTCCTAGAGAAGAAGAAGCAAGGGAAGCTTATAATCCTGGAGGTGAACAAGTTAACAACGACTATTCTCTCATTGGTAGTGGATTTACTTCATCATCAGCCTCGTTTAGTAGACGTTCTCCTACTGCTTACGGAACAGAATCTTTTGCTGTTGCTATAGAGAATTCAAGGTATTTAAAGCCTGCTCAGTCCCTACTAGAAGAAAGCGTGCATGTAAGTTGCAAGGCAGTTGAAATTAGCAATGAAAAATATGTCCGAAAGTTAATTCGTTGTGGAGGATCTCTTGGACTTTCTTCTGAATTAAAAGCAGAACTGTGGGGAAATGGGCTTGTGCAAGCTGAGAAACACGAAGTCCAGCTTAAAATTGCAAAGCTTATAGCATTGTTGGAGGAGGTGAGTCCAAAGAGTATTGAGTGCATATTCTCTGTCAGCAGGTTAATAATAACGTATCTTGTTGATTTCAGGTTGAGGGAAGATACGAGAAATACTACCATCAAATGGAAGAAGTGGTATCATCATTTGAGGAGATGGCAGGTTTAGGAGTGGCCAAATCTTACACAGCTCTAGCGCTCCAAGCCATGTCCAAGCACTTCTGCTACTTAAGAGATGCCATAGTGTCCCAGATCAATGAGACAAGAAGAAAATTCTCTCAAGATTTACCAAAAACCAGCTCAGGATTGTCACAACTTAGCTTTTTTGATAAAGAGACCAAACATAATCGGATGTCTCTTCAACAGCTTGGAATGACGCAAAGCCAAAGGCAAGCATGGAGACCGATCAGAGGATTGCCAGAGACTTCTGTAGCCATCCTTCGCTCTTGGCTTTTTGAACACTTCTTGCATCCGTAAGTGCTTTAAAATCAGTGATAAGTCCATGGTCATCATCATCTCGTTATAATTTAAATCTGTGCTTTACCGACTTCGTTGTTCACACACAGGTATCCAAATGAATCTGAGAAGCTAATGCTAGCATCGCAGACAGGCTTGACAAAGAATCAAGTAATTTTAATTTTGCTTTATCGTCCATTAAAATGTTGCTTTCTTTACGGTTTAGCTCGACACTGATGAAGTTGTGGGCAAACATTGTTGTTTTAGGTCTCAAATTGGTTCATAAATGCTCGAGTCCGGCTATGGAAGCCCATGATAGAAGAAATGTACAAAGTGGAGTTCGCAGATTCTTCTGAAGACTCGAACACCTTACCAGGCAGTTCTTTCATAACAAGGGAAGGTGTAACAGATCATTCAGAGGACTGAAGGAATAGGTTGATAGCTAAATTAATTCCTTCTTCAAGTTGTGCCTCGTTGTTTCTTTCATGCAATAGACAATTAACATCTTTTGTAGTCATTCATCCTAGGCAATTAAAACTGAAATATCTGAGAACAGCCTGGAGCTGTGATGTGATTTTCAGGGAAAGCACAAGCTGTTATGGGCCTGGAGCGCATCTTGCACAACTAACATCTTTTGTAGTCATTCATCCCAGGCAATTAAAACTGAAATATCTGAGAACAGCCTGGAGCTGTAATGTGATTTTCAGGGAAAGCACGAGCTGCCATGGGCCTGGAGCACATCTTGCACAACTAACATCCAGTGTTTTAGCTGCTTCCAACTTTTCATGTTTACTTTCTATCACTGTTTTGAAAAATTTGTAACAGTAACATGTCCAAGTAAGCAAATCATAAACAGTTTGATGTGCATTGATCACCGCATTACTTCTTCAATATTGGGGGTGAAATGTTAAACAGGACACCTAGAAATCTTGAAACAGTAGCATACGAAATAGGGTTTCTAGTAGCTAAACCCAGCCCATAGACCAAATGCGAAAGAGGGCTAAAGGGTCTAAATCATTAAAAATCCATCCCGTTAAATAACTTAAATTTTTAAATAAAATATCAAAATATTATTTATATAATTTTTTAAGTAAAACTTATATAAATTTATATTTTTTTTATATTTAGTTTTTATCAAATAAATAAAAATAATAAAATTTGAATATATAACCACTTAATTATCAATGTTATGATACAATATTAAAGAATCATTCCAATCTAATTACTTAAATTTTTAAATAAAATATTAAAATATAATTTATATTATTTTTTAATACAAATATTAACGTACTCTTCTCCTACCGGTGCTCTCTTCGCCCCATTCGAAGCTGATGCCTCCAAGTATTACTATGGCGTTGGCAACATGTTTCCGATGTTGAAACCAAAGCGTAGCCCCGTCAGAGCGTTTCGAAAGTTCCCATTCATGCATGCATTGTATGGTGGAATTATTACACATTTAGGTGGGTTTTCCGGGTGAGAATGGCGAACTTAGGACTCCTGACATGAAATTCTAAAATTACTATTGTGGAGAAACCCTATATTGCTAAGAGCGTGTGTCCTGCTCGCTTTGGCGTGCACACAGAACCGAAATCCAATACAGACGGTTATCTGACCATTTATCTGCCGAGAAATGAGCAGCACTTGCAGATAAATATGCTTCATTCGAGACTATACATCACCAATCACTGTTATTAAGTTGTACCAAAACTAGAGGGAAAAATTATGTTTTTTTTTTTTTTAAAATAATTGTATCATCTCCATGTTTTCTTTTCATGAAAATTATGTTTTTTTTTTTAAAAAAAAAAATTGTATCATCTCCATGTTTTCTTTTCATGATAAATATGTTTTTTCAGTCTACCGACCACCTAACTCATAACATAGAATACAAGGTAAAGCTTAAAAACACAAAATCACAATGAAACACGAAACTTATCTGACCATACATGACTCGAATATAAATTACAACCTTTGACCAAAACACTCATCTTCTAAAGAGATGAAATTTACCTTTCTCTTCTTTGCTCTTTACCATGCAAACACGCTTGATATGTTCTCGAAAATTATGATTAGTTTTCTCAGTCTTTCAGTTTATCCATTAGTCTCGGAAAAAAAAACTTAATTCTTATATGATTCCACGACCTCATCAGGTAATATTTGACAGAAAAAAAGAGAGCAAATAATTATAGAAATTTAAAAAAAAAGTTCGACCGAGAAATGGCACCAGGACAAAAACATTAATAAAAGGATTAGACTAATACAAAACTCATCATCCGGGGACCAAATACAACATTACTCCCACTCCATAACGAGACAAAGTAGATTTTATGAATTTGGCGTAACATTTATAAACGACAACACACACAGACAGCCACTCCTCTATCTCTCTCTCTCTCCGAGGAAAAACATGACAAGCAGCTCCGCTCCGTCACGCAAGGTCTCTCTTCCTTTCTATAAATCTCTATCCACACGCGAATATCTATGTATGCGTATTTTATGCCCTAATCTCGATTGTTTCTTTTTTCTTTGACTTTTCTTGCGTAGGCTTTAAGCAAGATCGCTTGCAACAGGCTGCAAAAAGAGCTCGCAGAATGGCAACTCAATCCTCCTTCAGGCTTCAAGCATAAAGTCACTGATAATCTCCAACGGTACCGTTTTAATCTCGAATTTGATTGGTTTTGCTTTAATTGGGGTTCTTATATATATATATATAATTATATAATTCTGATTAATTTGGGAATATTTTTGGTGTAAAAGATGGTTGATTGAAGTGAATGGAGCCGCAGGGACTCTGTATGCGAATGAAACTTACCAGCTTCAAGTTGATTTCCCTGAACATTACCCTATGGAAGCACCACAGGTTAGTGATTTGTTCCATTTCTTTTAAATTTTTCTATTTTATGTGAATTGGTTATTTGAGAATAATTGTGCTTAATTATTCATGATTTTATTTATTTATTTTGTTAAATTGATGGAACAGGTCATTTTCGCCCCGCCGGCTCCTCTGCATCCTCACATCTACAGCAATGGACATATTTGTTTAGGTAATTGACTGCTTCATGGTAGAGTGATATTTATTTAGTTAAATTGCTTAACATCATGCTCCTTTTTGCTTATTATGTAAGTTTATTGTTATTTGTTGAGTGGATAATAGCCCTGATGCTAGAGATTCTGACTACGTTGCATTGTGTATGAACCGAAGATGGATTGAGTTGGATTCTCAAGGTTTTATAAATGAGCTTTCGCTCCAAGCCTTTAGAGTATACCTCCTTAGGTTTTGGCTCTGATTGTAAGGTCTATTAGGTGCTTCTGTACAAAGAAGTTTGTCATGTTGTTCTTCGAAGATTATTTTGTATTCCATGCTTTTGTTTTGATATTCTTTGAATAAGGGCTTTGTTTCAAGGAGATTTTGAAGTGGTACTGGTTGTCTTAGGCTAGTAGGATTGAAGCATTGCATCTTGCTTTATTTGGCAAATGAGTTTTGTTTGAAACAATGGTGTGCAATGGTAGCTCGTAAATCATTGATATGTGGAAGGTTGGTTGTGGAACTGGGAAACAGAATTTACTCTGTCTGCATCTTAATTTACTCAGTTTACTTGTATGTTATGTCAGACAATAGAAGCTAAAAACAAATGTGAAATAGAAATATAAAGCAAATCGAATGATATATTTAATGTTATCTTATTAACCATGTGGACTATATTTGGGCTTTGCTGGTTGTAAATATTATGCACATGGAGGGGTGGGGTTTGTGCATTTCTGCCCAAAGACTTGTTATACTTTCATCTTCAGAAGACACTTCATGAAAATAATATTACCAGTCTTCATTTGCTTCCCTTCTTCGACCAAGGGTACAGTGGTCAGTTGTGCCTTGAACAGGTATATAATTAATATTTTTGTTATTTGTTCTTGGTACTTGCAGACATACTGTATGATTCATGGTCCCCGGCTATGACTGTTAGTTCTATCTGTATCAGCATTCTCTCCATGTTATCCAGCTCAACAGTGAAGGTTAGTTTCAAAATTGTTGAGATTTTAAAGTTGTTTTGTCTGCTCTACCTGTTCTACCAAGAACTCTTATATATACACTGTTATTGTTTGCAGCAACGTCCTGCTGACAACGATCGTTATGTGAAGAACTGTAGGAGTGGCCGATCTCCCAAGGAGACAAGATGGTGGTTCCATGATGACAAGGTTTAATTCCATTAGGTATCTGTCATCTGTGTATAACAAGGCTATGAGTTCCATTTATCATGGATGATGTGGAATGGGGCCTGGCCAAGGCTTTGAGCCGCCATAGCTCTGGTAACCACTTTACTTTTTTCCTTGGCCGTGAATCACGTACCTGGTATTTTTTTTTTCTTTGTACCTTGATGCCACCCTTAGGGGATTGCAAGGAATATATATAATGTTAATCAAGGACAACAACTTATATGGCTTCTCCCTTTATTACTATCTTATTAGGCATTTAAGACCAAGTACAGCCAAGTCATAAGATGCCCAAAGATACTGCATAAATTCTAATGGCGTCTGATGTATATCTTTTGCAGCAAAAACTATTAGAGATTCAATGGTAAGTATTTTTTTTAAGCCGCAAATTCCATATTGCAACTCTTTCAGAGTTTTTCAATCAAGTGCCAGATTGACACTATATTCACCTACCGGGGAATAAATGGGTGATTTTTAGCCTTTTATAAATGTATAAAGAAGGCGATGTTGAGTCTTCCAGCCATGAATAGCCTTAGGGAAAGGGGTGATGTGCAAAGGCTGATTTCAAGGAAGGTAGGCTCACCACTGCGTGGGCAATAGACAACCTTGCATTTGCTCTTTGCGTGAGAAAGTAAGCTCTTCGGTTTTTGACGGTGCTTAACAGCATCATCATGTTCATCACTTGAAACAGATGGGTTATTCGTTGCCATGTTTTTTCTTTTTCGACAATCTTGCATGCCCATCCATAAATCAGTAGGCGGAGCATGCTGTAAAGACGGTCAGATTTATTTTGATCAAAAGCAGTCTTAATTTACTTTAATTAGAAATGAAATTACCCGAATGAGATATCGCTGTCAAGGATCGATAGCGATACGCGCTTGCCTAGGCAGAGTATAAATTGCATGAATATTTTGAGGATTTTGGTTAGCTTGCATTGCTGCTTCCTTCCAAATTGCAAGCAGGGACATAGTTTGGGAAGCCATCCTTTTCTCTCTGCAGAGGGTGTTTGATTCGTTGAGGGTTTAGTTATTGGATCGGGTACGGACCAAAACCACGTTGTGAAATGGACTGAATAAGCTTTACTAACTTCAACGATGTGGCATGAAATTGCTACAATCTAGCTTCAGAAGCTTACTTACTGAACTGATGGAGGCACGAATGAGAAGCTTTTGGATGCGTTTGTTTCTAGCAGTGGTAGCTGTTGAATTAAGAAGTGAAAAGGGGAGAAACAGCACCGCTCATACCCAAGTCAAATGCCAATAGTTCTTCAAATCCTGCCAAGCTACCAGGAAGACAAAACAAGACTTCGCCGCCTGAAGTTGGGCTCAGCCACAACAAAGATGATACTAGTTTGATTCTGGGTGCTATGCCGTGGGATAGAGCTTCTTTTTTTCTAAAAAATTAACTATAAACTAAAAAATTTATATGGATGTTAATAAAATAAATGAAGAATTATATATATACTAATAAATAATAATAATAAATTTGTTGATTCCAACCAAAGATCAAGTCTGAAAGTTGAGATAAAGATGTTTTTTTAAATAAAAAAGATGAAATATTTATTTTTATTTGAAATTAGATCTCTAAAACTTTAATAAGTTTGAATCAATAAAATTTTATTTTATTTTTTAAAAGTGAGCATTAACTTATTGTTCAATTCTATTCTTAACATCATGAAAGCCCTGTATAAAACTAACTAAAATAAAAAACATCAAATCTAATCCCAAGTCAATTTAATATAAAAAGATTAAATTGTAACTAAAAAAGTCTAAGTAATAAAATATATCATTGAAAAAAAAAGCATTATGGATAACTTATAATGGATTGTATTTTTCCCCTTTATTATATTTTCATTACTTTTTTATATTTATTTTATTTTGCATTGACTCGCGTGTCATGATTTCAAATACCATTTCATGATTTTTTTAGAGTCAATTTTACGAACTCGAAACACAATTGATGGAAAGCAAAAGGACCAAATAAAAAATAATGTTGTAGATGGATAAAAAAAAGAAAAAAGAATTTGAAGGACCCCATAAAAAAAAAAAAAAAGAGGATGCAAATTGAAAAAACCCCATAAAAAAAAAAAAGAGGATGCAAATTGAAAACAAAAAAGATTTGAGGCGGTAAAAAAAAGTTTGAAGTACCATATAAAAAAAAGTGAAGGCTCACTGTCGACGTTCTTGATTCTCTTTATCCATTCCTAGCTCTGTGCCCATTTCTAACCATTAAGTTTGCCCATGCAATGGTGATTTAAAGATCAACATTTTTTTTTTATCGTTTATTTGAATGGTAAAACGAGGGAGGCACCAATAAGGATCTGTTTGTTTTGGATGTTTAGATGCGTCATCTTTGATTGACGTTGAATTGGAAATATGACTAGTATTTTGTAATTAGGCTGTGCTTGGATGGGGGAATTTTTACTATTTTAATATGAATATTATTTCCTTAAACAGTTGACAATATCTCCGTTGTCGTCCAGCGGTTAGGATATCTGGCTTTCACCCAGGAGACCCGGGTTCGATTCCCGGCAACGGAATATTTTTTTACATTTCTCCGCTGCTTAATGTGAAGTATGATTTAGGCCCTTACTTTAGTCAGATTCGTAATGTAGCCCACAGAATTTGGGCCATAAGACTAAGTATCATAACAAAAAAAAATCACTCAGGCCCATATTATCGGTGCTGCTATAGGCTAGCAAGCATGTTGTCGTCAGAACTCTGAACACTGCTCTCCCTCTCCTGTACTCTTATCTCCTGCGAGTGATAATGAAGATGATGGTGGTGGTACGACGGTTACCTTCAACTACGATTACTCTAACATCAGCATTTTCATGTCGATTCACTTCTCCCAAATTTTTCCCTGGCCAAATAATAATCTCCTCAAAATCAACTCCCTGTTACCCTAGAATTTCCCTCCTCGCCACTTTCTGCTCCGCCTCTCAAGTTCCGGACCCAATCATTGAACAAGACTCTTCAAAACGTGTAAGTTATCACCATCACTTGATTTTCAACTCCTTTTACGACATCGTTTTTAATCAATTTTTCTGATTGCAGGGTCCTTTGAAACGTGGCTTGTATTTAGTTGGAACCCCTATTGGAAATCTCGAAGATATTACCTTGAGGTAGTTGCTGAACTTGACTAGCGGTTTTTTATTTTTTTTAATTTTTTATTACAGAATACAATTATATTTTGTTTATTAAATTATTTTAAAAAATCACCAATGCAGGGCTCTTCGTGTATTAAAATCTGCTGATGTAATACTGTCAGAAGACACAAGGCATTCCGGGAAGTTACTTCATCATTACAACATCAGAACTCCACTAGTGAGTTTTCGGTTTTCTGCGTTGCTGTTTTTATTTTTTATTTTAGTTTTTAATTGTGTGGTTTATATTTGCAGCTGAGTTATCATAAATTTAACGAGTCTCAAAGAGAGCAACAGGTGTTAAGGAGGTTAAAAGAGGGTGAGATTGTGGTGCTGATTAGCGATGCAGGGACACCAGGAATTAGTGATCCCGGTGCGGAATTGGTTAGCATTTTGTTAGAAAAATTTTAAATAAAATTTCAGCTCGTAGCCATGTTGTAATATAATAGTAACTGTGAATTGTTTAGTCGATTGTGTAGGATATAATGAATGCGTGTTTGGAATGTGGTTGTAGGCGAAGTTGTGCGTCGATGAAAATATTCCTGTTATTCCAATTCCAGGGCCTTGTGCGGTTGTTGCTGCGCTCTCTGCTTCAGGCTTGGATACTGATGAGTTTACATTTGGTAATTTTGCTGTAAATTTGATGCTTGTATGCTTTTCTGATGTTTTGCTAGCAACATTAGGATTGTCAAGAATTAATGATATAAATTATTTTTTTAGTTGGATTTCTTTCCAAGCATGGTCCTTCCAGGAGAGAGAGGCTGACAGCTTCTGCAAATGAAGCAAGAACGCAAATATTCTATGTTCCTCCGCACAAGTTTTCTCAGTTTCTCGAAGAATCTTCATTGCTTTTTGGTGACTCCAGGTATATAAGGCTTATCATCTTCATTGCTAGCACAGCACTCGAGGTATATAGGGCTCATCATCGTAGCACAGCACTACTCGCATTTTCTCAATTCTGTATGGATATGCAAGTTCTTACAAGTTCTCAGGGCAACACTAAAAAAACAATGTATCGGTTGTATGTTGCTGGTACTCCAGTTAGGCGTGCATTATTCAGATTAAGCAGATTTTCTGCGTGCTACCCTTTCTTTGTGTGACTTCATACCTTTTGGATGCAGTGGTCCAAGTAATTGAAACAACACCCTGTTATGAGTTCACTTCATGAGGGTGATGGAACTCATCAATATTCTGACCACTGACCTTCATGGATCAAATTAATTCCATTTTTTTGTTAGATAGATAAAGATAAAGATATCGAAAACAATAGATGGAAAATGTGAGCTGAAATGGCAGACTACAATCTACCGGTTTAAAAGCATATGAAACCTGACAAGAACCGGAAAAAGACCGGGTAAATTCCTTTATTCTGTTTAGATTCCATTTTTGACACCTACAAGACAATTTCGAGAAGCCCAGCCATAGTGAGTATCAAAATAGTCATGGTTCAGTAAGTTAAATGATTAATTAGTGCTGGTTGTGACAGTTAATCTAATTGCATTGCAGGCGGTGTGTCATGGCTCGAGAAATGACAAAAATACATGAAGAGGTGACTTTTTATTCTTTACTTTTTACACGGTTTAATCTGTTCATATAGTGTAAGAAACTGGATAGAGATGCTGATTGTGAAAACTCGAACTGAAGTTGTACCATTTGAACCAATTGTCATTAAAGATTATTATTGAGCCTCAAGTGATGATAATGCCCCATAAATTAGTTATCAGTTGACCACCAGTTTTTTGTGTCATCCTTGTTCACTGATCAAGATGAGCGTGCCTAATCAGTTTTGGCGGGGCACTCTGGGGGAGGCCAAAGTACGTTTTTTGAATCAACAACTTAAGGGGGAGATGACACTGCTAATTGAAGGCAGGACAAATTGTTTGGTTGAAACTCCGTCAGAAGATCAGCTTGAGCATGAATTGGGAGAATTGATCTCCCGTGGGCATACTCTTTCCACGGTAATGACCTATTTGATGATCATTAAGTTTCTTCATGCAATCCGTCATTGTTACATGAATTCTTCTCGCACGTGAATGATTCTGAAGTTAACATGGTGGAATTCAGTTAGCTTTGATGTTTTAAAACCTGATGCACTTTTGAATTATGAGTGGTTTTCTTTTGGACATAGCTTATAGAAAAAAAAGATGAGTAGCATCGTCTTTCTTGGTTCCCAAAAGCACCCTGATATGACCACCCCTCTTCTTCCTTAAGTACCCAGTGAGAAATTATTATGGTGGGTCCCATTTTATGTGCGGGAACAAGCGCAATGCATCGGTTAGATGTAATAATCTCTTTTATCATTTGCTCTTGCTTTGTTACACTGCAAGTCTGCAACCGTGGTTATGATTTGCTTTGATGTGCGTGTAGGCAGTCAAATTGGTGGCTGAAGGAGCGTCAGTGAAGAGAAAAACATTATATTCGCTGGCATTGAAGAAGTTTGGGAAGCAACCTGAAGCGGATGATAATTCAAATTAGTTCATGTCACTTGCATTGAAGAGATTTTGCCATCGCCTTATTGACTTCTTGACTAGGAATGCGAGTTATAATCAACCTCCGCATTTCCCCCTTGCTTCCTGAAGTCAGCAAGGGTACCATTGTTGGAACAAATTGGAGAAAATATTTTTCTTCCTCAAGGAAGTTGAGAGGGCAAAGTGAACTGCTCGGAGGTTACTGCAGGCATGACATTGAGGTTCAGGAGCGATACTTTTTTAGCCAAGAGGGTCAAGGGAGCCGTGAACAACTTATACATGAAGGTACTTCATATTGGCCCGACTTTTTGAGTGAGATTTCTTACATGTATCGGCACCTTTGTCCACCTTGCTGGCTATTGTTTAGGTGGGAGACACTCTGCATTTTGTGGGTTCACCACCAGCTTGATTTTTTATAAACTGTTTGTTGAATAAAACTTGACCAAGACATTGATTACCAAATTGAATGAATCTGCTCTCGTGGGATAGCCCACCAGTCTATGAATTGCTAGGTTGAGAAAGACCTGATTTTTCTTCCAATTTTACTCTCTCCCAAAAATGCTCCTACAATAAGTTTCTTCTTCCATCATCCACCCTTGATTTGAGCTGTTCGGTATACGGTCCTACCATAATATTGTTTCTGTCCTTGCTGAGTTCTTGTAAAAGAGTGACTCATAAATGTCAACAGAACCAAGATTCCGAGAGGTCAGAACAGTGACGAGATGTCTTTCACTGATTTCTATAGATGCAAAATATGATAGAACCATTGTGACGATGTTAAGAACGAAGTAGCCATTACTGGGTCAATAGGGTGAACCAATGAACTGGGCTGGATGTGACTGGAACCAGCTGTGAGCTTGTTTTTCGAAGCTCCAGACAAGGGGATCGGGATCACTGGCGCTGCTAAATAGCATCACATGTGCGGTCCATGATCCCTGGACCCAATCTCTATCAGCTCAAATCTCGACCCTCAGATTTTCATTTCCTTGAAAATCAAATCATTCAACATCAACACTGTAAAAAACCCTCTTCAAGAACCCGCTATTTTTCTTTTCTTGCTATTTACTTGATAAAAGGCGGACCGCTAATACTGCTACAATGCTATTAATCTAGCATCATTGATGATTAAGCAAAAACTGTATGTACAAGATTATAATTTCTAGAGGTTAGTATGGTATCCCGTGTAGTGTAAGTAGACTATCCTGTGCCATCATCACCATGGAGACACCGTACTGGTAGAGCCAGAGGAGGGATTGAATATACGTTGGCCAGTTGCTAAAATACGCCGGGGATCAAATTCCATTTTCCTCTGATAAAATCGGTCCCATTTATCCCCAAAGTGGTCCATCCATTCCTCTCGTGTAGTGTAGTGAGGTAAATACTGTTTCACCTTGATCCCTGCATCATCACAGAATCTGAGGATCTTACCGTTTTGATCAGTCAAGTACTCCAAGGACTGAGTCTCTTCACCATTATCCAACGCTGATCTTAACAATGCCACCAGATAAAACACATCCTCATCTGGGGTCACAACTGAGCTCCTTTGGTCCCACCTACACAAAGATTAAAAAAACCCAACAGCAGTAACGTTAAGAAAGATCATCGGCATTTAGCAAACAAGAAATAATCGAGACAGGACATCAAATTTGGATCTTTCTCGAGTGAGTGTTCAGTTTTCTTGTAATGATGTTAGTTGGGATTTGATGGTTTTGGACTAATCAATGGTTGATCCCGTCAAGGCTAGGTTTTCGGAACTCAATAGACAAGAAAAATACTAGATACCCTTCACAGTTTCATGCCCTATCAATCATGTCAGGTCTTGTTTAGCTCTATCCTTGCTCATTGATGGCCTGGTAAGAGTTTGGAGGTGGACATGATACCATCTTCGCACAGGGGACCCATAACGAAGATCGCCTGACAAGAGAATCTGCCACTGGGACGATCACTACCGTCAATTTATTGCGTTCCAGTCAACAAAAGAGAAAAGGGTTTGTCAATCCTAGCTGGCCTTTAATACAAAATATTCATCTGTTGAGCTGGTTCTTTTGCATGTGGGCCACGTGTGTTCGTTAGATACATATGCCACGTGTATCAGTGTGACTCAGAGGACCACCATAGGCATGGGTCTACCCGATTTTTTACCCTGTCTCTTTCCTTCCTCTTCGTCTTTTCCTTACCATCATCGTTTTCAAGTCCTCAAGAACTCGTCCGATTTGTAATTAACTAACAACATATTATTGACACAAGAAAGTATTATTGCAAAGAGTGATGGCAATGGTAATGACAATGCCTTGTATTATTGAAGGAAGGTTGATAGCTACCCCTAACGTGAGGAGGTAATCTCTAGCTTGGTTCTAGCTAGCTAGCCAGCATTATTTGTTTTTGTCTCGTATGTGTTATTGGCAGGCAAGAGGGTGGTTCAAAGCATGCTTCTTGTACACAAAACTTAAATGTACTTTTACATGTATTCAAAAAGTATATAGTTACATGTGCTTAATTACGTGTGCGTTTGGACGACGACGACGACATGAAGACACTTGATGAGAGACTTGTCGTGATGAGAGCAACACAATGATAGTCCCATGTTGCATGCATGCAGTGCTTGTGAAAAAGATAAAGAGAAAAGATGAAATGCATGTTATGCAGCACTAAAGAGCCAAGAATCACTCACTTGTTTTTGTTCATGGGGTAAATGAGGATGGGCCCACTTGTCTTGTTGTTTCCCAAAATGCCCTTGAAGACACCCCTGTCAAGGTCGGCAATCCTTGATCTGGGAACAAATAGGTTGAGCCAAGGGTGCGGCACCTCCCACAAGCCCTTGGCTCTCAGCTTTAACTCGGCCCTGTGGACGCGATCCAGAAAATCAGTGTAGGGCAGATCGGTTGTGAAGACTGTTGATGGTATGAAGTTCAGGTTCTTCATCAAAGCCTCTACTTCCTGCATCAAGTAACCACCAGACAATACTTTATTATGATTTGTTGGTGTCATTATAAGAACATTAGAAAAATATAATCCAAGTACAAAAAAGAAAAGCTGCTGCTACTAGACATTGTTGCTTTTGTCAAGATAAGTTTGATTCCAATCAATTTTTAATAAGCTCAAGAAAGGAGATATTAATTGGAACAGAATCATTTGGTGGGTGGCCGGCTTAATAATAGATTTATTAATATTAAATGCAGTAAAGAAAAATAGAAAAGTAGCGTTCGATCTTAGGCTCGGACAGGACGATAGATTGCACTAGATCTCCCATGTTTTCTTGTACATGTTTTCTAGCATTTTTTATAGTAGCTAGTACGTATAAAAATACTTACTCAGCAATCACAATCATATAATCTAGGATTAGTGGGGGCAACCCTTGAGGGCAGCATATTGCTAAAAGTAGAGAAAATGTGTACAATAATACAATTCAATGACAGCGATGATAGTAGAAGGTTCTATATTATTGTAAGAAGAGATGATTAAACAAATTATTGATAAGAAATTTAATTGGATTAGCATGCATTTCGAGCCCACATTCAATGAGGACAGACTTGTTAGTTTTCTAAACCTGTTTTTTTTAACTATTGTAACTAGTCTTAACAGCATGGTTAGCACCATGATAAAAGGCATGTACCATGGGGGATAGGGGTGTCAAAAAAATACAAATCATGGGTAATATTTATATTAACTAACCCAAGTCAAGTTGTCGTCGACAAAATCATAATATCAGACATGTTTGTGTTTCTAAGGAAGATAATGAGTAAGAATTTTTAAAATTCGATCAACCTGGTTTTTTTACAATTCATTCTATTTGGTTTTTACAATTTATTCTCTGCTCCATTGATCTAATTGATTTATTAAGTTTAAATTATTTGTTACATTTTATAATAGGTTTTAAGCTAATTTATGAAGCCTAAATCGTAGTTACATTTAAGTCTACCTCATGAAAATTGATAATATAAATTCAATCTACAGTCACTTAACAGTATCCATGAAAAATTCAGCTGAAAATCTAATATAATTCAAAATTGGTAATATAAGTCCAATATATAGATACTTATAGTATCTATAAAAAATTTAGCTGAAGGTATAATATATTCAATCCGGTCAGATTTAAAAAATAATTAAATGGATAAACTTATAATTTATAAAATAAATTGAGTTAAATACAATTATGAGTTAAATATACACTGATTGGAGATTGTCCAGCCACCAATTTAGGAGAAAAACATTATCAATATCTATTATTGTACTCTGCATTTAAATTAATAAGCCATGGTGCCAATTAAGACGAGCTAGCAGCAAGGCGATCGTATTATTATTAACAAGTTCTTGCTAATAATTTTGCGAGAAGTCCTATAGCCACAAAATTATGTACGCATTCTGTGGACGAATTAAAGGGATTTTACCTGATCAATGGTATCGCCAGTGGATTCATCGTAATTTTTGGTGATCTCTAAGCAGTAGAGCACACCCCCATTAGCCCCAACTGAGCTAATCTTGACAGGATTACGAGGGGAAAAGAAAGAGGACCTCCAATTGTTAATAAGCCCTTCATCAACAATAACAAATCCCTCGACATAATCGAATTTTAAGGTAGAAGGTTTTCCATGCATGGAGATGAGGTATTCTTGGTCCCCGGTAAAAGTCGAGAAGTTGGAGTAGAGTACTCTTATCCACCTCACCTGCGATAAATAAAACAAAGAAAACGTGAAAAGGAAAGAAAAAGACCATGTTAGCGGCAAAAGCAAGACGTCAACAACATTGCCAGCTTTAGAACAGCCGTTTGAATGAGTTAAAAAGCTTCCATGGACCCAATCTTAACTCATCAGTCATGAAAAATTATACTTGCTTCTTTCGTTTTATCTTCTACTAATACTAGGAAATTTATGCAAAGTTATGTGCCCCACCGTGGAACAAAACCAAAATCTGTCACCAACGAGTGAAAAATATTGATGTTGTTCAAAAAGAGAGAGAGTTATACCCTTTGAGGAGCTGGTTCAAGTGCAATTCTAGCCCTAGTGATGATGCCAAATTGCCCTAGACCACCAAGAACAGCATGGAACAGCTTTGAATTTTTTTCTTCGGAGCATGTCATGAGCTCACCTTTGCCTGATATCCAGTGGTGGAATATTAATTACATCGACATAAAACCAATTAGAACGTATCTCCCAAGATATACAATTAAGGCAGCCAAGGAAAAACCCTGAATTAATTTGTGCAAAAAATAATTATCCAAAAACAGGAAGACAACAACAAGAAACCAGCCATGCAAGAAAGCCACGGATATTTTAAGGACCAACCTGTGACGACGTCAAGCTCATAGACATTGCTAATTTGAGGTCCATGGTTAAAAGCTTGCCCACTAATTCCACCATTAGATAAGGTACCACCTACTGAAAGATACAAATAATCTGTCCATGATTTTGGTGCTAGCCCATGCTCTAATGTCCTCCTTAACACATCTATCCACAGCTCCCCTCCCCACACGTCTACATGCATCTCCTTCACAGCTACTTGTTGCTTTGCCAGGTTCCCCAACCCAAGGCGACTCCCTCTCGAGCCGCCACTCATTTCAATCACCACCCCGTTATTTGTCTGTGCCTGACCGTTTATGGAATGCCCATGACCCCTAGCCGAGACCGTGAAACCCTGAGACGAGAGGTACGCCGCTTGGACAAGCCGAGCTATGTCATCAGCGGAACCCGGGTGCAAGACTGCCATCGGTTCGGATCGGCTTATCAAGCCGAAATCAAGAGAAGCCGTTTCGATATCAAACGGATCAACGCTGAGCTGACCGTCAACCCCAAGACGAAGTAGCTCCGATGGGTCAACAGTCAACCCTACAGTCACAATCAAACGACAGATAGCGAACGATAAGAGAAGCTTAGTAGCCATTTCAAGGATTTCTTGTTTCTTTTCTTTGGTTTTCTTGTATATTACGAGTAAGAGTAATAATCCTTTATAAAGAAAAGGCCAAGAAGGTGGTGGCAGTTAGAAGTTGGCGGCGGAGGCGGCGGCCGAGGTGGTGGTTTCTCGATAAGGGTGAGAGGTAAAGAAAGAGAACAAAATTTGGTGCCCCTGTTTGTGGTGGTGGGGCTAACGTAAGCTGGATTGCGCTTTAAAGATTTTCTAGGCCGAACATGCAAAGTTCAGATTCCCTGCTAGTCCTCTCTCTGCTCTTTTTGCACGTTGCACAAAGTATTACTTACATACTCATGTAAGCAAAAGAAGGTAATAATATAAGGTAATTCAACGACAGAAATATTAAATAATATTTCGATTTTAATCTCTTGTGTGTTTGTGGTAGTGCAGGGAGAGGGGGAGGGGGAGAGAGCCTGACTAATGTGTCCTTGGGATGTTTATGAGTTGTGCCTGGGATATAAGATACAGGCTCTCCATTTATAGGACAAAATGGGGTCGGGGAAGATGGATGGAACACGTGGACGATCACGTGCTGGGGGTGAGGAGACACGTGTGGAGGAAGAGAGTGAAGCAGTATGTGGGGCCAGGTTTTTGAATAAGGGGCCCAGGTATGGATACGGAAGATCCATGTAGGGACGTAGGCAAGGAAAGCTTCACGTGGTTTCAGAGACTGGACGATAAATGCAGCCAATACAAAAGATTCTCTCAACGTATCTCCTCCCTTCCTCATCTCCACAGGCACAGGGAGAAAACAACTTATCAGCAAAATTCCTCCATACCAAGTATGAACAGTTAGAATTAGTGGCTCAAAGGGTGGGAAAAGCCTTTAAGTTGCATGCGCGAATAGATGCGTTCTCTATCTTTATTGTATCTGTTTTTTTCTTCTCGAAATAATAACTAAATATTAAGGTAATATTTTAATTAAAATTCAATAGAAAAGGACCTTGAAGTGATTAACTGGGCCAAGAAATATTAGCTTACATGGTGATCATCGATAACAAAAGCATTCGCTGAAACCGCTCATGATCATTGGATAATGTTTCAGCAAGTCAGTTTTGAACTCCAGAGAAATAGCCGCGTCGAAAAAAAAATATTACATCAAGACATGCAAGCCAAGTTGCAATGTGGGTTAGAGCTAATTAGGCTCTAGCTAGCTTGCCATTTATAGATATAAATATAAACAGCTAGTGGATTTGGTGGACACTTTATATTGCATCATGTTATGGTGATCAAGGATATTACTCCAAGGGACGGGGTCCCTTATGTGTCAAGTGGATGTTTCGTGACAAAAATGTACTCTTGTAGTTTAAATTATTTTGAGTACGCTTTGAAATGTAACAAGGGAAATGAAGAATATTGATCCTTCTAGGGTTATTTAAAAGTGTTTTTAATTAAAATAGTTTTTTCTATATTAGTATGTTAGAATCCCTATATTACTATCATTAATTTAATATTTTTCAAGTAAAAAATACTTTTAAAAACAGAAACTATCGCAATATTAAACCATCACTTAATATTCTATATTGGGTTTCACAAGGAAATTTGCGATCGTTTTCTTATGATATGCTTCAATCAACATTTTTCATTTTGGGAAACATCCGAGAGAATGGCTAGAGATTAAAATTCTTGAAATTGTGAAGCTAGTTGGAAAAGGTTTTTCGAGCGAAATCAACTAAAAACATTCCTGTGGTGATGATTGTGGTTTTCGTGGATCATTTACGGAAAAATAAGCTAAGATTTTTAATTATAACTCTAAAATTAAAGCTTAAGAGAAAATCTTTGAATTTATTTGATTCCAAATAAAATTATAAATTTAATAACAATAATCTCTCTTGACATACTACCTTTTAAATAAGAGTTTAAACTGATTTTTGAAAAAAAATCAATTAAAAATCTAACTAAAAAAATACTAAAATTAATAACTAGAAATTAAATATCTTTAGTTGGCAAACATAATAACACTGGTATTACTGGGCCAAGATCAAATCTCTGGACTCATTAACTAAACGATTCTTTCCTTGATGTTATATTATTCTAGGTCATTACTAAATTAGAAGAAAAGACTTCAGAGAGAATAAAGTAAGAAAGTAAAAACTTACAATAAGTGATGAATAATAAGAAAAATATCGTTTCGAATGGTTATTTCCAAGTGATAATTCAAAGTAACGTTCGGCGGTAACGCTGATCAAGTGCACCTTAGCTATTCAATCGTTTCGAATGGTTATTTCCAAGTAATAATTCAAAGTAACGTTCGGCGGTACCAACGCTGATCAAGTGCACCTTAGCTATTCAAACACACAGTATACTAGAATCCGTCGATGTACCAAAGTTAAGTCTCGATCAAAGGGATTCGACAAATTTGAATGATGTTAAGCAGATTACTGTTTTCAAATGTGATATTGGCTTTAACGAACCACATTCTCTAGACAGAGGAAGATGGGCTTGAGTGTGATGTTTTGGCATGCAATATTACAATGACTGGACAGACTGTAACAACTAACGAGAAACATGTGGGGTAAACCTAGGACGATATACCAGAGGTTGATTGGCACGGTTTGAGATTGACTAAATCCATGTAAACACATTTACTTCCAGGAAACAAACCCATAATTTTCTTTTTGTCATATATATATGCATTTACTCGGTGTGAATGGTTGATTTTAGACCAAGTTTTGTTTCCTGTGTTTCTTGCTAAGAACTGGGTCCAAGCCTTTGGTCACAGGTCTAATCCATGTCTTACACGCGGAAAATGTTTCCAAATTATCGTAACTCCAATGTTTTTTTGTTCGCTACAATGACAAAATATAATTAAAACTCTTATCTACCATTCTTGTGTCCTTTGGGCAGCCAAAACAGACAAATCAGATCCCAATTGCGTACAGTAAGAGAGATCATGCCTGGAGGCTGGAAGCTTTCTTTGAACAATGTTCTTGACCAGAGCATATAATGTCACAAATGACAGCTTTCATACCTTGGAAGCAACATGAGTATTATCTTCAGGAATCGTGTCTCATATCCTGCATTGAGCATACGATCCAATCGGTTGACAATTACGATAGAATTGAGATTCACAACAACATATTCTAGGAGATTACTTTACAGAGTTATTATATTCTGTTTGAATATTAGTGTTCTAACATAGAAAAAATATATATAATTAAAAGAGAGAGAAGTTTTTCTAGTTAAATAATAAATTTGCCCTTCTGACACTCTTAAAACAAATTTCTGAAAACAATCTCATTGTTTTTATCTTTTTTAATATCTAGACAACAAACTAACAGTAATTTAGATAGCTTATATACCCAGATTCAATATTTAAATCTCGGAAGATAGAATCTTGGAATGTATTTTGAATGGGTAAGCCATCCCCTTGAGTACGCTGATGCTTTAGCAATTATTCCAAATATTTATGGAATTGAGATATGTATTTAATTTTTTGATATAAATTACAACATCCAAGGGGACGGAGTTTTCTCTCTTTCCTTCTCTTTTCGACAAATTGTCGTTATACATGTCCTCGACAGTATTCAGTACTGCGTATCTTCAAAAAGATTCAGTCTTTTTTGAAGGATGAGAAGGGTTTCGTCAAGTCTTTTTTTATATATATATATCAAGTGGACTTTCTGTAGCCACTCTTTTCCTTAAAAGAGGCAAGAACTGTAGCCACCCCGCACCAATCCATGTTTCGCTACAGCCTCTCTTCCAGCCTGCACAGAAGAAACTTGTAAATATTTTTTTCTAGATTTTTCAAAGATGGCCACATAGATTGCTTTGATTATGTCAATAATAATAAACTAATGGTGGTCGGAGAGTTTGACAATTTCTGTTTTTATTACGTACGTGCTGATGCATTATATTTTTTAAAATATTTTTTTATTTGATAATATATTAAAATAAACTTTTCTGCATTTTTATTTTTATTTTTAATATTATTATATTAAAACCATAGTAAAGAACTAAAATAAACCTTTCAATTGATGTCTTTTCAAACTAGAAACCACTTTTAAAAAGTACTTAGAAACAGAAATACAAGCATTTCCAAATATTTTTTAAGTAAGTTTTAAAAGTGTGTTTTATTTTTAAAAAATAAATTAATATTGTTTGAATATCTTTTTATTGATTTTGATATGCTAATAAAAAAATTAAAGAAACAGATTTTAAAAAAAATTATCTTAATTTTTTTTTTAAAATCACTTTAAAAAAAACAACCTATAGGAAATACATACGTATATCTTAATTTTTTTTTAAAAAAATCACTTTAAAAAAAAAACAACCTATAGGAAATACATACGAATCAGCTTTCTTTAATGCATAAAAAAATTAGCTACTTGTGTTGAGCATTAATGATACAATCAATCTATTGCAAGAACATAATATAAAAACAGATCTATAGGCTACAACAGCCGAAATTGACTGTGACACGTTATTTAGCTTTGTTTGTATTGAATTAAAAAGAGAAAATTAGCGATGGTTGGAATGTTGTAGCAATCAAGGTATAGATTTCTACCAAGTGGGCAACAGACGCGAGCGATTTTTCTTTCTTTTTTTCCTTTCTTCTTCTCATGAAGCATTCAACTTCAATCTATTGTATGGCCATGGATAGACATTGACATAATTTTATTGAGTCATGGATTACGAAAAATGCCAATGAATCCATTTTTTATTATTATTATTATTAATGCAGATGTAGAATCTAATTTACATGTACTTTAATTAATTTTACATATTTTAAAATTAATAATTATATAAATTTTTAATGATTCTAAAATTTATAAAATTCAAACTATCGAATCTAAAATCTAACAACTTAAATTATTCCCCTCCTAATTCCCAGTGGATCCATTTTAGTTGCACAAGGCATGTACGTCCCTGCTGTAATGGATGCAATTAGAAAAATATTCCACTCCCACCATTCTCGTTGTCCCCTATGCTGCATGTTAACGCAACACAAGTAAAAAAATGCCAGAATCGTACCAATTAATAAATAAATAAGAGCACTACAAGGATGATCTGCGTGAGGTTTTGCTATTTAACTGAAGTGAAAATCATCTCTCTTTGCTTCTAGTACTTAATTTAATATCGTTACATGTTTGTGTAATCACCCTAGCTATTCCCTGTAGTCGGGAGAGCAACTGGGAATTACTCAAATTAATTTGGAAGAAGACTTAATGTATAGGAAATAGCAATGAAGGATATAATTCAATAGATACTCATGAATGTATTAGTCTAATCTCGGAATTCTTATCTGTTATTCAATTCTATTTAAATAGAAGAAAAAAATTAATCTTGATATGTGAAGAGTTCAAAACTAGTCTATACTGTAATTATTAAAAAAGATAATCTTATAGTTAGCGTGTGCTTTTATAGTCCTATTTTTTTAATTATATCAATTGACTTATAATCTTGTGTTTAATATTTTCGTGTAAAGAGTATTTTAAAAATATTTTTTACTTAAAATAATTTTTTAAAATTTTTCTATTTTTCTTACATCAACATATTAAAATCATAAAAATATATTTATTTTATATTTTTAAAATAAAATAAATAAATAAATAACAATCAAACTCTCAAACACTCAATTAATTATTTTGCGATGATGTTGAGTTGAAAGAAAACAACTAGAGGCGGCAAGAGCTGCCAAAAACAAATAGGGTGCTTTCCTTGACAATTAGGCCATGAGGTCACCGCATGCCAATAAATCAACAAGCGTTGAAAACACTAAAACTTTAGCTAGCTAGACTTTGCATTGAAAATTGGTTTGTGTCTTGAATTAATGACACTTTTTTTTCAAGAAAAAATGGGAATTATGGACAGGTTTTAATCACAGTAAAGTCAACTATATACAAACATGCTAACTTGCCTAAATTCTTTGAAAAAAATACAATGAAAGTTCTTTTCTTCGGAAATGAGTGGTGTTCATGGCTTGATATGTCCCTCCCGTGTATTTTCTTTCTTTAACCTCGACTAAATGCCAGAATTTTTGCTTTTGGTCGACCTTTTTATCTTTACACCTAATTTCCAAAGCAGGATTCCTAGTGCAAAATCTTAGTGCATCTCTTTTGCCCTTCGGTATTTGTTTCTCTTTTCTTTATCATACCATCATCTAGTCTTTCTCTTTAGTTGAAGCCCATCTTTTATAGCAAAAGTTCGGCCTTTCTCTCTCAATGCGCAGGGCAATAGGAAGTAGGGACCCACAGAAACTCTCACTTTCTCGACAAGCTTTTGTGTTAATTAGCAAATATGCCCACTTCTGTGCTACTGTAAAGGGAGACTCGGCCTCTTTTTCTTCACGAACACCAATTGTTCGAAAGATAAGATTCTTCTTCTTTCTTCCAGTTTATTAGGCAGGCTATGTCGTCATGATTTTCTACTACAAACCTCGATGGACCTAATAAGCTTTTAGAAAAAGGAGCTCATGCATGGACATTTGGATATGAGAAAGCAAGGCAGGTGATTGTGTGTTTGGTGCTGTGGTAATATGTATTTTAATTAAAAATAAATTATTAATGTTTTTTTAGATTTATAATTTTTTATATTAGTATATTAAATTCATTTAAAAATACTTAAAAAATATTAATTTAGTATTTTTTTAGTTAAAAAATAAATTAAAAAGAATGCCATGATGCAAAAATAAAAACTCAGTAATTTCCTTGTTATTTTTTATTTACATATTTTAAAATCCAGTCCTGATTGCTTAACACTATTGCTAGAAAAGTACAATTGGTCAATGATCATGCTTGCTTAATTTTCGAGTATTGTGTTTAGCACTATTTTATTTCCTTTTTGTTGGGTATCACCTACCTCAAAGTGACATCATATCACCTAGCTAGAATTATATACAAGTTAGTATGGCCAAAAACCTCCTCGATCTTATCATCTTCGATAAAGTTTCATCGATTCGTGGGAGAAAAACAATACTAGTAAATAACCCATAGGATAAGTCTTCTTCACACTTATTCTAAAAAAATAGAAAAAAGGAAAGAAATTAAATCCACTTACCCTTGTAATGAGACGCATTAATTAAAAAGAAAAGGAAAGGGTTCTGATTAATTAAATCCATGCTAAAATCCATCTGCTCTACCTACAAGATGTTAACTTTTGATATCTTGATGCTCATTTCGAAAATATAGCAATAAAAAATTGTGGAAAATGTGACATGATGATCTCCAAGAAGATATATAGTAATAGAATGATGTATAGCAGTTAATGGGATGATAATTTCAAAAGGGGAGCTAGCTAGCTAGCTAGCATCTACCAAGGACTTGTAGCAAATGAAAACAAAAACGGAAAAGGAATCGTGAAGACAGGCCATGGCCAGCCTCGGCCAACTTAACTTTGTCAAATGCATCGGAATCACTACTGTAAACACCCATGGCGCCATCATTTTCACGTCCACCACCTTGGTTTGATATATGGGCCGTCTACCTAATCATCTTGCTAACACAGCTATCAAAGTCGTAACGTATGGATGTGGAGCACCTATTTTTAGTAACATATGCAGCTGGAAACTTGAACGAATCAACACTGAAAGTGCAGCAAGGTTGTTGGGTAACCTATCATATCGCACACCTTCGAGGCTCTCTTTTCAACTCACAAATCAACGAGGTTGATGAGGCGTGTCTTCATTCATAAAGACGGGGAAATTCAGAGAAGAAAAGGACGTTTAATTTTGGGAATTTCCTGGTGCGAGAAACCAACAATAGAGGTTGAAAAATATGTACGAAGATGCTGTTCTAGGCCACTAGCTTGCTTTTATTTATTTATGTATTTATTTTTATTGTTGTTGCTGGAATTGGAATTGCTGTACTAGTTAGTTTGATAACAAGGTGATGCATGCATTAATTAATACGGATAATTTTTAATTTGGTCATAATTATGTAATCAAGGACTGCTGCCTGTATGGTCAAACTCATTAAACAAAAGCGAGGAGGAGAAAAAATTAAAGATAATGATATTTTGAAGTAGTTCTATGCTTTTTTTTATTCGAGCACTTGTACTTGTGAAATTTGATCAATTAAATATTTATGTTATTAGAATGCTGACATAACATTTAACTGTTCACCCCATTGGGTCAAGATAATGTTATTTTATTATTTTTATTTTTTAATAAAATACTTATACTTTATTATTTTTCTTTGAGTTATTTGATTACATATATTCATAAAATTTGATCAATAAAGTATTTTCACAAGCTTTTATTTCAAATCAGTTGACACGTCAATTATCTCCGATACAAGAGGTTTATGTATTTGAAATAACCTTGATTTTGCTATTTTTCAACAATTTTGTTTTTTCATCAAAAATTTGAATAAAAAAAGAAAAAACAAGAAATAAATAAAATTAGTTAATTAAATAGGTGAGTTTATATTTTTCTTACTCGTTAGTACGTTAGAGTTTAATCTTAGATAAAGCAAAAACCCCCAAATAAAAACTCACATAATTAGTTTATTTTTATTAGTTTTTTAAGTTTCTTTTATTTAAAAAAATCAGTATAGACAGTCGGAATATAAAAATAAATAAGTGATTCCATTTTTCCATGTATAATTTTACAATTTTTAAATATGAAACTATTTTTAATTATGTCTAGTATATCATCATATAACATCTAAATCTCCAACATGTGATATATATTGAGTCTTTCCATTTAAATTCATAAAATCATATTTTTCATTTTAAAAATATCCTTAAATTGCATGAGGATATAATAATCAAAAAGTACTCTAATAAAAAGAAATAGTACATGTACTCAAACAGAAACAATTATAAAGTATAAGTACTCAATTATTGTTTCTAGAAACAACGACGGAGCCCTTATAAATAAAGAGTTAACTATCACATCGATGTTTTGATAATAAAACTAGTAGAGGTATTTGATTGATCAAATTCCATAAGTATATATACTCAAATTAAAAAAAAAGCTATAAAAGTATTAAAATAGAATAGGTAAAAGAGTATAAAAGCTTTAAGTTTATATATATATATATATATTGTGGATGAGTGCACTCATTATTCTTTGTTATCCCCTTCGGGTACATTTTGTTTCTTATATTGGACAAAACACGTCCATCTGCAAAACAAACAAATCATAGAACAAAATGTGAATATGTGGTTATTAATCTGAATGTGGAGTGTTCCTCCTCTCTAAGCAAAATGGCGGGCCACAGGAACAAAATCTAACAGCAAATCCTGGTCAATTATTAGGTGATTGTTTTGTCATTTGGGCAAAGTATATATTTTAAAGTATTTTTTATTTAGAAGTATATTAAAATAATATTTTTTTTTATTTTTAAAAACTTATTTCTAATAGTAATATATTAAAAATTTTAAAAATACTAATTTAAAATAAAAAATAACAATTCAACCTCCCACCAGTATAATCTGGGATCAAAAAAATTAATCAAAGGTCCCATCGATCTCCCAGGCCATGTCAATCTTCTAAATTAACGATCCACAGCATACATTAACCATGGAAATTACTAAATTCTTCGAATAATATACATTGCAATTGCATCAAGAAATTTACATCACCCAGCTTAGTTTTTTTGAGATATTGATTGATGTCTGTGACATCAGTTTATGCTGTGGAGCAGGCTGTGTCCCTCGTTTTTATATGGGTTAACCTTTTTCATAAAACCAGCTGGATGATTATGTTATTAATGTGCATATATGGGATGCACCAGCCTGATATTTCACAATAATTATTGATTTGAAAGGTTGTGTTAGCCCTTGCTTAGACAGCTAATAATGATTCCATATACGATAAAGGGAGTACTGTGCCTAAATTCAAAAGATCACAAGTGCCAAGATCTTTCGAGCTTTATAAAAGATCTGAACATTTTCATCAAATTATGAATTTAACTTACCCAGAAATTTTCAAAATATAAAAAAAAAAACTTAACAGTTAAATGAATAATGCAATAAAAATAATTAAAAAAAAATACTAGCATGATCCTTCCATTCAAGGACGATTCTAGAACAAAAAAAAATAGAAAAAAATTTAAAGCTTTGTTTCCTTCTTTTTTTTTTGTCAGGTAAATGAGTTCAGATTATACTATACGATATTAATTATTATTTTTTTGAGGCAATAGAATGCATGAGAAGACCTAATATTATCTTATAATTTAAATTATAATAGAAGAGCCACTAGTTTATTTGAGTGTAAATTTATTTATTTTTGTACTTTAAAAGTATTTTAAAAAAATCTAATTTATTTATTTATTTTAAATTAATATATTTTTAGTGTTTTCAAATCATTTTAATATTCTGATATTAAAAATAATTTTTAAAAAATAAAAAAATATTATTAACATACATTTTAACATAAAAATTATTTAAAAAATAATTATAATTACATTTCTAAACAAGCTATAAATTACAATTATTTTCAAGAGCATAGCGAACATCAACTCTCCTAATATGCAAAATGGAGAATATACAATGAAAGATATATTTTGACTGTTTATAAGAAAAAAATAATTTTTTATACATGGTATTTAACATTTTGATTACGCTATCTTGGCAGTTCAAACTTCTCATCTCCAGAATATTGAACAAGTAAACGATGTATGTAGATTTCTCCTCGAGTTTTCGATGGACTTGAGAATTGAATATCGAACTCTCCTCTTATCTTAAAAATGATTTCAGATGATTAATTCTAATTAATCACCTACAAAAAAAAAGTCTTGATTTGATAGGTCATTTGAATCTTCTACGACCACTTATGTCGATTCCATTAGACATCCTTAGATGATGTTGATATCCTCATTAATTTTTTAAGTTATGTTTGAAACCGATCCCTTATTTTAATTAAATTTAATTATATCATTCAATTTGAATTCAATTAACAAATAAGTTGAATTCAAGTTAATATTCAATTCATTACATTTTTTATGTTAACCTAATCACCTTCATCATACTCGTTCAAAGGTCTTTTTTTAAATTAAAAAAGAGAGAGAGGGGTATTTTTGTAAAGTTAATTTTAACATTAATTTCTCTTTTATAATGTTGTAAATTAGAAAAAATAATTTCTGATTTATTTTTGTACTATTTTTAAAGAATAAATTTCATCTGAAGTTTAATTTTTGACACTAAATTTAACTCAAAATATGAAATTTCATTAAAAAATTTAAAATGAAATTTAATTGAGAGAATTTCAAAGGGCATTTAATTTATTTGACCCTGGATTTTTACGCTAGTTAATTTTGTTGATGAACATTGATTTTTACATGTGGGCCTCAGGCTTAAATACACTTGCTTTCATGGGTAGTAGGCCTTGACAAGCCCATTTATTCCACCTACAGGCTCCAAAGTTGATGGAAAGGACGATTCTTGAACAAAAAAAAAATAAAAAAAATTAAAAGCTTTGTTTCCTTTTTTTTTTTGTCAGGTAAATGAGTTCAGATTATACTATACGATATTAATTATTATTTTTTTGTGAGGCAATAGAATGCATGAAAAGACATAATAGTATCTTATAATTTAAATCATAATAGAAGAGCCACTCGTTTATTTGAGTGTAGATTTATTTATTTTTATGTTTTAAAAATGTTTTTGAAAAAACTTAAAATTTTTTTATTTATTTTAAATTAATATATTTTTAGTGTTTTCAAATTATTTTTATATATTAATATTAAAAATAAATTTTAAAAAATAAAAAAAATCATTAACATATATTTAAACACAAAATATTATTTAAAAAATAATTATAACTACATCTTCAAACAAACTCTAAAATACAGCTATCTTCAAGAGCATAGCGAACATCAACTCTCATAATATGCAATATGGAGAATATACAATGAAAGATATATTTTGACTATTTATATGGAAAAAATTAATTGTTTATACATGGTATTTAACATTTTGATTACGCTATCTTGGCAGTTCAAACTTCTCATCTCCAGAATATTGAACAAGTAAACGATGTATGTAGATTTCTCCTCGAGTTTTCGATGGACTTGAGAATTGAATATCGAACTCTCCTCTTATCTTAAAAATGATTTCGGATGATTAATTCTAATTAATCACCTACAAAAAAAACAGTCTTGATTTGATAGGTCATTTGAATCTTCTACGACCACTTATGTCGATACCATTAGACATCCCTTGGATGATGTTGATATCCTCATTAATTTTTTAAGGTATGTTTGAAACCGATTCCTTATTTAATTAAATTTATTTATATCATTCAATTTGAATTCAATTAAGAAATAAGTTAAATTCAAGTTAATATTCAATTCATTATAATTTTTATATTAACCTAATCACCTTCATCATACTCGTTCTTATGTTTGAAACCGATCCCTTATTTTAATTAAATTTAATTATATCATTCAATTTGAATTCAATTAACAAATAAGTTGAATTCAAGTTAATATTCAATTCATTACATTTTTTATGTTAACCTAATCACCTTCATCATACTCGTTCAAAGGTCTTTTTTTAAATTAAAAAAGAGAGAGAGGGGTATTTTTGTAAAGTTAATTTTAACATTAATTTCTCTTTTATAATGTTGTAAATTAGAAAAAATAATTTCTGATTTATTTTTGTACTATTTTTAAAGAATAAATTTCATCTGAAGTTTAATTTTTGACACTAAATTTAACTCAAAATATGAAATTTCATTAAAAAATTTAAAATGAAATTTAATTGAGAGAATTTCAAAGGGCATTTAATTTATTTGACCCTGGATTTTTACGCTAGTTAATTTTGTTGATGAACATTGATTTTTACATGTGGGCCTCAGGCTTAAATACACTTGCTTTCATGGGTAGTAGGCCTTGACAAGCCCATTTATTCCACCTACAGGCTCCAAAGTTGATGGACCAAAGTTAACTCCTATGCGCCTCTTAATTGAGCCAGATAGCCTACGCTGTTGGTGAGCCTCCAAATGGGTCTATCTAAGTGTATCCAAAATGTGGATCCAGGTAACTGGGCCTTTTCCTACAGCACCGAGTACCGATAGCTAGGCCCAAATAGATTTTGCATATAGAATTAAATTGAAGAAGTAATAGTCATTTTCTTCTTTTATTTTAATTTTTTTTTAAGCCTTGGAGATCATTATTGAATGGTCATGTCTAGGGGAAAAAATACATCCGTAGCATTTATAGTAGATGCTTATCCAACTTTACCTAAGCTTAGGTTTTATAAAAACTTATTAATTTAAAAAAATGAAATTGTTTTGATATTTATAGAAAAATTAACTTAATTAACCTGGAGCCAAGCCGTATGTCATGTTTAAAAACTTTGTTAATCTTACTATTTTTTTTTTCTTTATCGTGCACTACTGTTCTGTCTTTTTCTTCACATCTGCAACTTTGTTAATCTTATTTTATTTTTTTCTTATTATCGTGCACTATTGTCTATTGTTCTGTATTTTTGTCTACAATTTATGATCTTATGAGCAAACCATAGATGTTTAACAATGTTTAATGGACTCATTAATTATGTTGATTGGGTTATAAGTAAGAGGTTATAAAATATATCTCTTTTATGATGATATGACCTAAGGTGACTAGATTATTAGATTTTTGTTTTCATCTTTTATTTTTTAGGGATTTTTTTCACATGAACAATATAATACTTGTATTTCAAAAATAACTCGAGTGCTTCAAGATTATCGATCAAAATTAATTTATATATGCTAATTATTTTTTTTATTTTTTAAAATCATTTAAATTATATCAAAATTGATATGATTATCAATTAGGACGTATGACTTCATTGATAGATGAATATCGGGTGATAAATATTAAATATTCCTTCAATATCGAAGATATTTATACATGGATTTTTCTGGGAAAAAAAGAAGCCACACGGATCCAAACAAGTGGGAAATCCCAGAAAAGTTTGGATTATTCTTTGGAATATAAACACAAGACTGAATGTAGAGTCAATAGATGGGCCGAGATGGGGCCAATCTTCGAACTACAATACTCAATCCCCATCACACATCGAATATGGATTTATTGCTCGAGAATGCTGAAAAACCATTTTTGTTATGGATCAACCGAAAATTTTGAACATAGAAGGCTTCGAGGATCTCTGATTTCCAAGCCAGTGTTGCATGTGGACACCGATGGCATCCATATACGCGCTACTCCTTCCATGGAAGCCAACCACCTTGCCTTCAGTCGTAGTTGAAGTAAAATATGTTCCGATTTCTTCACCAAATGGACCATACTTTCCTCGACTAGTATGAAAAGTAAGTGACTTGACAACTTTAGGACTCTTCTCATCACAGCCGACGGGACCATAATATCCTGATAAACATATGAGCACTTCATGGGGATACTGCAATTTCACCTGCAGATCGCATGTTAGAGTCTAAGTGGGAAAGTCATGAACAGGAAAGCAGTTTATCCTATTGTCATCACATAGTAGGATGTTGATTACCCTATGTGTTGCAGTTCCTCCATTGCCTCCATGTTTTACAGACCAAACAGACTGGCCATTTCGATCATATTCAATCTGTATAGAACAAATAGCTTCTACTTTAGTTATAAATATTTGCTTAATCCCAGAGAATGCTCCATCATCCCATTGCTTCCCTCCATCCCCGCCCCAAGGACCCGGTCCGCACGGAGCTGGCTCTTTTATCACCCCACAAGCAACCTGAGAAATTTAACAACCTTTAAGGGACTTGCATTAAGTTAACTGCATGTGATGTAGCATTAATCATGTAAAGAGCTAGGTGAATATACATTACCTCCTCGGTTTGTCCTCGTTTTGCTACTACTAGTTTATTCGACCATGGAGAATTATCTATCTGAGCAACATCTGCTTCAGTTTGCTTAATTGCATCAGAAAGATGATGCTTTGCAGGCTTTACTGTTCCTGCCAACACATTTACCCCAATAGCGTCAAGAAGAATACCTTCCCTCCCGTGGAATCCAACGATTTTCCCTTCATCAATTTTGTTTGTGAATGAGGGACCTTGTTCTTCTCCAAATGGCCCGTGCTTTCCTTTGTTTGTGTAGAAAGTAAGTGACCTGATAATATTAGGCCCCATGTACATTAAGGACCCGTAGGTTCCTGTCACCCGTGTGAGTATTTCATATGGATAATCAAATATTATCTGCAAAAGGTTCATCAAGAAAATAATGCGCTCGAGTCGATATTTCTTCTCATACAGGAACTGGTACAAAAATTCAATAGAATTGTTCTTGAGATCTAGTTTACCTTGTCTGATTTAAACCCTCCAGTTCCTCCATGTTTGCTTCCCCATATAGCCTGCCCGTCACGATCATATTGAACTCTTATGGATACAATTCCAACGTGGCGTGACAAACGGATTTGCCTAATTCCAGTGTAGGTTCCATCGTCAAACTTTGAACCACCAACACCACCCCAGGGTCCATATATAATCACCCCTTCAGCTTTTGAGGGCACCCTTTCAGCAGTCTGGATAAGAGTCATGTTTTAGAAGTCATATAATATAATGTAGAAGGAAGAAGAAGAAGAAAAGAATGCCACAGCCTCAAAATAGACTACCTACGCAATTACTTCTCACCTTCTTGTTAGTTTCTCCATCGCTGAGCTCTCGGGATATTTGTGTTGAGAGTTTGCTTGGCAGAGGGCTGCCAAGATCATCCTTTCTGTTGATTTCCATGTCACTGAAATCTCGAGAAATTTGTCTTGAGAGTTTACCAGGGAGGGGGCTGCCAAAATCATCCTTTCTGTTGGTTCCTCCATTGCTGTACTCTCGAGGATTTTGAGCTGAAAGTTTGTTTGGCAGAGGGCTTCCAAAATCATCCTTCTGTTTAACCGCAACAAATATATCAAAACCATTTCCTGCTCCTTGCATCATCTTGTAGCTAAGATTCTCAGTCTCGTTGTTAAGGTAACTTTTTGGTTGGACCAGAGCTTTTGAGGTCTTCTGTTTCTGCAGGGGTTTCAAATATATGCCAATTGCATCAAGGTACCAACCACTCATGCCATGGAACCCAACTATCTTTCCCCCAGACATTGGGAATGAAAAATAAGTTCCGTGCTCAACACCAAATGGTCCATAAGTTTTCTTATTGCTTTGAAAAGTGAGTGAGCGAACAAATACAGGACCCCAACCATCTAAACTGCCGTAATATCCATGGATTGAAGTAAGAAACTCATGCGGGTAGTCAAGCTTGACCTGCAAAATTTGATCCCATTACTTGATGTTATTAATATGGTAATCAACATTCGAAATTATGGCCAACTTCAACAGTTCATCTGGAATTCCCATATCACAAGATGAAAAGACTGGTTCTATATCTAAGTTTGTTCTAGCAACTAACAAAAACCAAAGTTTATGTTGTCAGACCAAGTGCACTGTGATGACTGCTGAGAAGTAGAAACAAATATTCTCATCAATATTATTACTGACTAACCGCTGTTTTCATGCCGCCATTGCCACCATGGATTTGTGACCATATTGAGCTCCCTTTCTTATCATATTCAATCTGGAGGGAGTCAATACCTGCCCCATAAGCTATCACCAATTGTCTTACTGTGGAGTGCACTCCATCGTCCCAACGATATCCATCTTGACCACCCCATGGTCCAACAGCCACGGGTTTCTTCTCACCATTTTCGAAACTCTGTTGCGACATCATTGAAATCTCAACTAATTAGTCAAAGCATTGCATCCAACCAAGTGATGGAACTGAAAAACCTACCATTTTCAGCGGACTTGGTTGAAGGTGAACTGAGCCACAAGAGTGAGAAAGGTTGAAGGTGAACTGAGCCACAAGAGTGAGAAATTGACACACTGCAGCTGGGACTGTAAACTTAAATTTATCATAACAAGAAGTGTTATTTTATTTTATTTTATTTTATTTGATTGAGTGGGAGCTCTATAAAATGTTCATCGAACTTTGTAGAAGACACTAATTTGCTGTCCCACTAAGGATGGAAATGATTACAGAGAAGAGAATCAGATCCAAGAAAAGAGCATCGTCATCTTGCTCTGAAATTTCCTCGCTTTCGTACCGTCAAAAATCTCTACCATTCTTTCTCTTAATTTCTTATTTTAAATCACGTACGTTTGTTCTGATTTCAGAATATCTAGAGCTTCCAGATTAAAGTTTCTAATCATTGTCATGCATACAGTCAAATTATATAGATGCCCTGGAAAAAGGCTTGGCAGATGCCCGACAACAGAGAAAAAAAAGGAACCCGTTTTTCAGAATATGGGAGTGGCTGATGGATTACCACCTGCTAACATATCCCAGAGAACAAAACCTCTAGTGCGGTCGCTTTACTCCATCCTGCACTCGGAGCTATGAACGAGAATCATGTGATACTGTTTACAATCCAATATGGCACCGGAAGCACATGTGATCATGGCCATGATTGGAGATGTTTTTGGTGCAAAAGCATCGGTGGAAGTGTCTGCTATACGGAGAAGAAATCTCAAGCCGTCATTCCTTGGTCTCAAGATGAGACATATTATGTTTCAAAGACAATAGAATGATTTCAAACCCAAATCAAGCGCAAAGTGACCAAGAGGAAAGGGATTTGTTCTATGGTTATTATTCAGACAATACGAGTGAGCTGTGAGTACAAATCCAGGCGATGACTAGCAAATAATTCAACCTCTATAAAGATTTCCTTTAAGAAATTCTTACACTTGAAAGCAAATCAAGAGCCTGGTTTAAAACCTTTCCACAAACTGAGAATTTACAAGATTTCATCATCTATTGTTGATTTCTCAATGGTTTCAAGGCGTGCCTGATCCTGCAACGCATGTGCGTTTTTCTGATGAGGAAAAAAATAAAGTTTTTGAGCTCTCTGACCATCGATTCTCCAAGAATTCTCTACCTGATTGCCAGTTATCTCAGTCCCTTCCAAGGGATGACCAAATGCTAACTGTCCGAACAATAGAAAAGTTGAATAAATTAAATTCTTCAAGGGAAAGCATTCTCAGCGGAACTAAAGCAGAAGTACAAGAATTTGTTAGGAACAACTTCTCACACCTGTCAATAAATATGGACATAGAGGCATCCTCTTTGATTCAAGAAAACATTTCATGGTCACCAAAGAAACTCAATTGCTTCATATAGAACAGTCCGCCTGCGAGGTGCACAAATTTAGTCGAAGGAGGACCGGCAAGAGAAGGTAGATTGTTAATACAAATTGCAAGAAAGCCAAGGTATAAACCGAATCATCTTAAGTGAAACTGCTGCATCACTGTAAAACAAATAATGAAAGAATCATATTCGAGTAGAAAGAATAAATGTCACTAGATCAAGACACCCTTGTTTTCCAATAGCAAAATCTTCACAACAATATTAGTCTCTTATTAGAGCATAAAAATGAAACATTAAGAAACATATTCGTGATCACCCTGACATTCCATTAACTCATAACTACGAATCTCTCGCCATCACATGTGCTAAGGTATCGACTCCCATAAAAAGAAAATATTTCATACAATACCCATCTTCCATGAAAAGGGACTCAAATATAAAGAATCTCAACAAGCTTTGTTTCTTTCACCGGGATAATAGGCACAATACAGAAGAATGTCATGCACTAAAAATAGTTAGAGAGATTTATCCTCAAATGATATCTTTAATAATTTGCGAAGAAAAAGAAGCAACCTAGACGAACAAAAAAAAAAATTCTCATAATACATTATCTACAATAAGATAAATTTTAGAAATTATATCTTTATTTTGAATTTTTTAAATAAAAAACAATTATGTGCCCTAGCTTCTCCGTTAAAATTTTACAATTCTCCGCAATCACTTGTCAACAATGAGCTTGTTTTTAAAGTTTCCACGACCACTTATCTTCAAAAAAAAAAAATCAAGAATCCTTCTTTAGTTCTTTTTTTACTGCTCATGGAATATTAATCAATGCTCTATAAAAAAAAAAGAACATTGTAGCTTTCTTCATGCCTTTTAAATTTATGATACTAATATTTTAATTATTGGAGCTGTTTTTTAATGCTTTTTGGGTTTTTTTTCTTTTTTTCATTAATTTTTTTAATATTAATTTTTTTATTTAATTATCAAATTTTCATAACATATATCTCAAGTTTGACAGGTTAACCTAATTTAACGAGTTAATCTAGAATTTTTTTTTTAATTAATTTTTTTTGTTTAGTTTAGTTTGTTAACATTGAATTTCTTTCTATTTAATTATCAGACTTTCATGAAACGTATCCCGAGTTTTACAGGTTAACCTAATTAATTCTAGGTTAACTTGTTATTTTTTTTTTCTATTTAGTTATCAAATTTTTATAACACAAATCCTAGGTTTATATGGTTAACCTAATTAATTCAGTTTTTTTTTTTTTTTTCTATTTAGTTATCAAATTTTTATAACACAAATCCTAGGTTTATATGGTTAACCTAATTAATTCAGTTTTTTTTTTTTCTTCATGTAGGTTTTTTTCTTTATTTTTTAATTAATCTATTTAATCATCACACTTTTATGACACGACCTTACAGTCAGATCCACATCCAAGACTCTTGGGTTTGATGTTGCAATCAAACTCACTTAAACTTAAGTTATATAAGTTTAATATTATTATTAATATTATAAATATTACTCTTGGATCAAGTGTTGCAGTTAGACCTAAGGCTTTTGGGTATATCTTTGCAGAAAGACCTAACATTCTTAGATCTTTGTTTTTTTATATATTTTTTATGTAAGAAAAAAAATTAACTCGTGGCGTATGCCTTTTTTTTCATTTTTTCTTCTTTTTAATTTTTTTTATTGTGGATTGTACAGTGCAATCCACAGTAAAAATGTTGATGTATTTAGTTTCTTTTTTTTTGCTTTTTTCTTTGTTTCTTTATTTTTAATTAATTTTTTTTTTACTTTAGTTTTTTAATATTAATTTTTTTCTATTTAATTATCAGACTTTCATGACATGGATTTCAGATTTGATGGGTTAATCTGGTTTGACAGATTACGCAGTTGATCTAATTTTTATTTTTATTTTAGTTTTTTTTTAATTTTATCTTTTAATATTGTATACAATCTACAGTGAAAAGGATGATATCTTTATTTTATTTTTTTATGTCTTTTACTGTGGATTGCATAGTGCACCCACGGTGAAAAGGCTAATGCCTTCTCTTTCTTTCTTTTTAATTATTTTTTAATTTACTTTGTTAATATTAAATTTTTTTCTATTTAGTTATCAGATTTTCATGATATGAATTTCTAGTTTGATGAGTTAACCCAATTAATTCAAATTTTTTTCTTCATTAGATTTTTTTTCTTCTTATAGGTTTTTCCCCTTTTGAATTTGTATTAGTTTTATTTAATTTGTTGGTATTAAATTTTTTTCTGTTTAGTTATTAGGCTTTCATGACATGGATTTCAGGTTTGATGGGTTAACCCAGTTAATTTAGATTTTTTATCTTTTTCTCCATTAATTTTTTTCTTCCTATAGGTTTTTTTCTGTGTTTTTTTCTTTTTCATTAATTTTTTTATTTAATCTAGTTCATTAATATTAATTTTTTCTATTTCGTTATCGTACTCTCATGACACGAATCTCAAGTGTGATGAATTAACCTGATTTGATGGGTTAATCCAGTTGATTTAGATTATTTCCTTTTCTTTTTCTTCATTAGTGTTTTTTCTTCTAATTTATCTTTTAACATTGTAACTATAACAAAAAAAAAATACCTTTCACTGTGGATTGCACTGTGTAAATTCACAGTGAAAGGTAGATATATTTTAGTTATAGGTTTTTTTTTTCTTTTTTCTGTGATGTTTTTTAATTAGTATTTTTTATTTTTTTCTATTTAGTTATCACACGCTCATGACATTGACCCAAAGTTTGACGGGTTAACCTGATTTGGTGGGTTAAACCAGTTAATTCATTTTATTTTATTTTTTAAGTATTTTTTTCTTCAAATTTCATCGTTTAATATTGATTTGATTAAAAATTAAAATTTATGATTTACTTTGTTTATTTTCTATCAGATTATTATAATCTCATGAGGAGATTTTATTGTGCCCCTTCTCACAAAGCACTATTCATTGGAATAGTGCTTTGCTTTATTTTTTTTCTTTTCAATTGATCTTTTTTGTTTAATTTCATTATGTAATATTAAATTTTTTTTATTTTTTTTATTATATTTTAAGGTTTTTGGATCTACTATTGCAGCCAAACTCACTTAAACTTTAGTCATACAAGTTTAATATGATTATTATTATTAATATTATAAATATTATTCTTAGATAAAGTATTATAATCAGACCTAAGATTCTTGGGTATAGATTTAATAAAAACTTAAAACTCTTAAATTTTGATTTTTTTTAGTTTTTTTATATAAAAATAATTGACCCGCGAGGTAGTGCGGGCCAAGCATCTAGTTTTTATTTAAAATGAATTCCCTGAACCATCTTACTTTTACACTCAATTTTTATTAATATAATATTGTTGCTCTTCGCAAGCAACACAATTAAATTCTTCTCTCTTACATAGAAACATCGGCAAAGATTTACTTAAGGAAATCTCATACAAAAAAATAATAACGTAAGCCACAAAGCATTCGTCACGGTAACATTCTCATGCAATCCTAACCAAAAAAAAGTAATATCTATATAGTAAGTGTTTTTTTTTTCTTGGTTAAAGGATTCAAAACATGTATGTTTAATTTTTAAGGTAGATAATAGTACAAAAAATAATATTTTTTCAAAAAAATATTTTTTAAAGTCGTTTGGGCTAAAGTTCAAATGAGTTGGAAGTTTCCTAGCTATTTAGGTTAGTCTAAATGGCTAGAATTTCAGTTTAAAAACCCATCCTAGAATTGGAGTTGATCTAGTATAACTAATCCTTCTTGACACTGTCTTCTATGCATTTCTTGGTGTTCCATGAATTGTCCACATAAACTTTTTATACATACATATTTTTCTGCGCATGCACAAGCTTTTTCTATGCAAAGTATGCACCTCGCGGATCATCACTAATATTTTTCACCGATAGCATGTATGGAAACGACATGATATATCAGTAAGAGCCAGCTAGGGGTTTTTTCCTATGACAACACTGGCAAATCAAACCAGACAGTGGAAAGTACAATTTCTATTTGGAGTTTTCTCACTACTTCATTAGATAAAGAACTGGTAAGTAAAAGGAAGAAACAATAATGGTTATCAGGAGAGATCCTCTGTGATCTTGTTCACACCATCATCGTTATTTCTAATTCTAATAGTTTTTGCAACGTGGAATTTGTATATTAATGAATTTGTGAAAAGAACTTCACTGAAGATTAGACTTTCCATGGTTTGCGATCCTGGATTGAGATGCGTGGACATGAATATGAGCTTGATCCGGTAGTCGGATGTTCACCTGAAATGGTGGTGAAGATGGAAAACGGAGCCATTGAGGCCAGCCCTAAATGGCAAGCTCTAGTTGCTTGGGGCTAGATATTGGCGCTCACCCCATGTGATTGACCAAGTTGTTGGCTATTGCTTGAATTTTTTTTAATTTTTTTTAGCTGAAGCAACATCATATATGATATATCTCTTGTAAGCATTTGTCCACCTATAGACGGGATCCTGGGGAGTACAGAATCCCTTATCAGATGAGCATTTGTTGTTTGCAGGATCAGATATTCTTCAGCAAGATTTAGATATGGATACGCAATTATCCGGTAGTTTTTTTTTTTTTTTTTTAAAGAAAGGGTGGCTTAACCCCTTACTTATAATACTTTAGAGGGGACTTGGAACATTAATTATTTGGAAGGTTGATAATTGTTATTTTTTAAAATATTTTTTATTTTAAAATTTATTAAAATAATATTTTTATTTAAAAAAAATATTTTTAACATCAATATATTAAAACGAAGTAAAAATATTAAAAAAGTAATTTTAATCACAATAAGGATAACCTATAAAAGAAAAGATTCTTAATAATATATCTTCTGTATCTTATTCTAAATCTAGCCATGATAAAGCTTTGATAGCTTTAAGAAATTTAAACCTAAAGGTTATAGAAAGGATCGGGATTACAATCAGGATTATAAACATGGTAACAATCAAAATAAAATTCCAGATGCCACCTTGAAGAATTTTTTCTTTCTTCAATAAATTATCAAAACACAACTGTCTAAGCAAACATTTTTATGAATCTTTTCAGAACATTCTCCAGTTAAAACTAACTTCTTTGTTATTTATTTATATTTTTATATAAGACTATATATTTTTTTATTCACAACATATTTTTTAATAAATATTTTCCATGATTTGAAAAAAAATGCATTGATAATTTTTATGCAGCTATAAACAAAAATAAAAGAATAATTAATTTTATAAAATTATACAAGAATAATCAATTACTTGAAAATAATTAATTTCTAAATCAAGAGAATGTTTATAGGTGCAAAACAAATTGAGTTTTCAACATGATCAATGGCTAAAACATTATAGTATAAATTAAAAGAGAATGTGTTTTTATAATACCCCACATCATAAAATACTATTCATTTCAATATATTTTTTTATTTCATATTTTAATATTTAGTTTGTTAGATATTAGACTTTGTAATTTATTATGGTTTACTTTATATATCATTAGCTCGGTTTTACAATACATGTCACAGATTTAACAAGTTGACTTTAATTTTTTTTGTCTTTATTAATTGACAATTTTTTTTAAAATTGCATCCTTCAACATTGGGTTAAATGAAAATTAAGCTTAATGATTTATTCTAGTTTGCTTTCTATAAAATTATCTTGGTTTCATAACTCAAGTCGCAGGTTAGCTAAAGGTAATTATTTTCAGTTTGGTTCGGTTTTTATAAAAAAAAAATAGCTAAATTTTTTTTTCAAAAAAATTCAAAACCAAACTAAAACCGGCTCAAAACCGGCTTGTTTCGATTTAGCTATTCTAGAATAAAAACTATTTTTTTCAGTTTGGCTCGGTTTTCTCCTGGTTTTGCTCGGGTTTTTTTCCAGTTTGGCTTGTCTCTTTTGATTTGGCTCTGGTTTTTTTGGGTTTAGGTTCGATTCGGTTTTTTCAGCTTCATACCTATAAAATTGAACCAGTCGGTTTTTTTTAAATTCTAATTGGTTTAATCAAGTTTTTCATGGTTTGGTTTTTTCAATTATTTTTTTCTAGTTTTCTCGATTTAATCAACTTTTTTAATTTTTTTCCTCACCATTAGGTTTAGTGGGTTAGTTCAATTGACTTGAGTTTTTTTTTATCTTTTTTAATTGATATTTTTTTTATTCCTTCCTTTAGCGTTTGGTTAATTATGAATTAGACTTTATAATTTATTTTGATTTGTTTTTTATAAGATTATCCCGATCTTATAACTCTAATTATGCATTTTGCAGGTTAACTGGAATAGACTTAAATCTTTTTATTGTGTCCTATTTTTAAATTGACTTTTTTTTTCTTTTTCAGCCTTTAAGAATAAGTTTATTAAAGATTAAGTTTCATAATTTGTTTTAATTTGATTTTTATAGGGTTATCATAACCTCATGATCTTGGTCGCAAGTTTAACAGATTAATTGAGTTGACCTGGGTTATTTTTTTGTTCTATGAGATTATCTTGATCTCATAACCCAGTTTTAAGTTAACTTAGGTCAAGATTTTTTATTAATTTTTTTAATTTTATTTTTTAATATTGAATGTGTTGAGAATTGAGTTTCATAATTTATTTTAATTTGTTTTATATAGAATTTTATTATAGTCTCATAATTCAGATCAAGAATTTGATAAATTAACTCGAGCTAGCTCAAATTGATCCAATTTATTATCATTTCAACGTTATTTTAAAAAAAATATGTTATTTTAAATTTTTGTTAATCATATTATATGTTTATTGACTATCTGAATTATCTTTAAATCCATCAAATCAATAAGGTTATATCAAGTTAATCTCCATATAATTTAAATTTTTTTAACTAGAAAAATATTAGCAATATCTAGATATTTTTTTATATGTTCAAAAAAAAAATCTGACTTATATCATAGCATAACATATAACATGGATAAATGATCTAGCATGTACTATTAAACATGGAGAGCTATCCAAAAAAGTTTCCAAAGATACATCTTGTGCAATTAGACTAGTAAATTATGATTGGCAAAATTTTAACAAGCTAGTATTATCATTGCTTATAATATGAATATTATTAGAGGATAATATTATCATACCAATAAGCACATTCTTTCAGGTTCATAATATTCTAATGCCAACATAGGATTTTTTTTTTTTTTTCCTGGGTTCTTAATTTGGTGCTTCACTAGCATACATCAAGGAGAAAGTGGATTTAATTAAGGAACTTGTTGATGATCATCTTGACAGGGCGTGCCCTTTCTCCTAGTCCTTGTTGGGCCAAGTCACTGGACCATTGCTGTAGGTGGACTCCAATTGCATTCAAGTAACACCCACTCCTTCCATGGAACCCAACAATTTTTCCTTCAGTCTTCGTGGAAGTGAAAAATGTTCCAGTTTCCTCCCCATATGGTCCATACTTGGCCTTGTTGGTATAAAATGTGAGAGATTTTATGACAACGCCCTTGCCCTGATCATCTCCGGTGAGAGAAGCATAATAACCACAAACACTTGTAAGGACTTCATATGGGTAGTCAAATTTGATCTGTATTTAGCATAAGTGTATAGAATTCCATTAATATTTCACTAGTAAATCGAGGAAACAATCAAAATTGAATTGAATAAACATATAAAATCAGTATTATTAGTCGGCAATTACCATATTAATGCTCCCTTCACTGCCTCCGCCATGCCTGACTGACCAAAAAGGTTGGCTATTTCTGTCATACTTGAATTGTATGCTATATATGCCTTCTCCTCTTGCCAAGAAAATTTTCTTCACCCCAGAGAACACTCCATCATCCCAAGGCTTGCCTCCAACGCCACCCCACGGCCCTGATACCAATGGAGCTGCTTCCTTCACTGCTCCAGGGATTACCTATTTGAAAACAGATTTTTAGACCGTATGATCATCAATTTTTCACTTTAAAACTACACACGATTAACCACCATCTCTATTATTTTTTGTTGTATGTACCGTAGCTTTATTAAAGGAAGACCAAATGCCTCTGAATTAATTAAGGAATACGCACCTCGTATACTTGTTGAACCTCACTGGTCGTTGAGGTCTCGTAAAAAGGTCTAGGACTTGGTCTAGGGACAGGCAACGTTCTTTCTAGGACATGGACCCCAATACTGTCAACGAACCATCCCTTCCTTCCATGAAATCCAACGATGATTCCATTGTTTGATGCAGAGGAAAAGGAAGTCCCTTGCTCTTCTCCAAATGGTCCATACTTCCTTTTAGTGGTGTGAAATGTAAGGGACTTCACAACTACTGGCCCTCTTAAGATTGTTGATCCATAATATCCTGTTATGTGAGTCAAGATCTCGGATGGATAATCAAAAAATATCTGTTCAAGAACAAGAAACGAATGGCTTAATTATTAGCAAGCATCCTATGCAATCCGGGGGGGAACTGTAATAAACAAGGTTGTTTTGAAGCATGTTTGAGGCACCTTGTCCAATCTAATTCCTCCACTTCCTCCATTTTTGCTTCCCCATATTGCTTTCCCATTCAGATCATAACAAATCCGAATCGAAACAACACCTCCGTAACGTGTTAAATGAACTTCGCGGACTCCTGTATAAACTCCATCATCAAATATATTTCCACCATTACCACCCCAAGGTCCATACGACACTGCCTGTTTAGTGTTCATGAATCCATTAGCATTGGTCTCTCTTCTCCTAATAACAGCCTGGAAATAAGTAGAGTTCATTTCAATGACATAATTTAGCTTAATCTACTCCACCAAAATAGAATTAGATAGAGATGTTAGGTTACCAAGTACCAACCTTCTTGCCTAGTTCATCTTCAAGATCATAATTGTCGTCTTTGTATTTCTCATCTATCCCATTTGTTTTGTAGTTTCTTGGAGTAGAGAAATTATCTGATGGATTTCGTTGCAGGAGAGGCATCAAGTATGCTCCAATGGAGTCGAGGTACCAACTACTGCGACCATAGAAGCCAACTATCTTGCCTCCAGTCACTGGAATTGAAAAATAGGGTCCATACTGGATACCAAAAGGTCCATACATTTTTTTGTTGCTTTCAAACATTAATGACCGAACAAGCACTGGACCATATTCCACCACACGACTACAATGGCCACTGATGGATACAAGATATTCATCAGGATAATTAAGCTTGACCTGCAAAATTGAGTTCAAAATTCTACGTGAAACATCTTAGAAATTGTTCGCTCCAGTCAGAAATTTATTAAACAAGCTGTATGACATTTCCAGCTAATAATACTGACCTTAGCTGTTTTAAAACAACCAGTCCCACCATGCTTCTCTGACCACACAGAGGACCCCCTATTGTCATACTCAAATTGTATGGAATCAATAGTTGCGCCATGGCAGATCACCACTTGCCTTACAGTGTCATACACTCCATCGTCCCACCGTGCCCCGCTTTGGCCTCCCCATGGTCCGACTGAAACATGTTTATTGCCATATCCTTCATAATTCTGTCGCATGCAATTAATTAGTCTTGATCAGAAAACAAAAGTCAGCGAACTTCGAGCAAATGAAAACTTTGCTTGATGGCAACTTACCATTGTGATCCTAGGAAGAAAGAAATCGTATAAATGAAAATGTGAAGAGTTGTGTGTCGAAGTTTAAGACATGGTGTGGGTAGATTTATATAGGCAGAATCAAATCTGTTTAGTGCTCGGAAATTGATTCCCATGTTCGTCAAGAAGCGAAAGAACCCACTCGTCCATGAGGAACCTTGTAAAAGTAGACTACATTTTTCAAAAATAACGCGTCCTTGCAGGTCCCATCAGCACCGGCTTCTTCAGGATTACACTCCGTTATTGTCCATATTCATTCCAGTGATAAATATCCAGCCTTCTAGTGAAGTGGAAGCATGATTTTCTTGAGATATGCCACTTGTCAGAAAACCAAAGAATTCTTTGGTGCTCTTGATTCCTGTCCATGACAAGGCATTACATTGATTCAAAGATGCCTTTTCCTTTAATTTCATAAAATTTTTGTTTTTGTCGTGATTCATAAAGCTACAACAACGACTTCTTTTTTAATTTGATTCCAAGAATTGGATCCAGTCCCTCGAATTCTAGCTTATCAGGGACTAGAGCTGGAGTCCTCATTTTCCTTGCTAATTTCACTAGCCTAGCGCTACGATGGCTACCTTCCCTTGTCAGTAATGGGCTGTTAGATGAGCATTATGAGGTCTGGATTAATCTGGGCTTCAGACCCATAATTCAGAATTTTTTCTGCGTTGCCCATGTTTTCTCCTACAAAACTCTCCAGCTTAGGCCAGAACAAAAACCAAGCTTGGGTACTAAACTTGGTTCGATTGCTTGACAATCTCCCCTCGTTGAGGCATTAAAATTAAGTTCATATTTTTGTTCCAATTAACATTTTTTTTATTTGCTAGAAAATATTTTTTTTAGAAAGTAAATTCTAGAAAAGTTGATTTCAAAAAAGTGAATTGTTTTTTTATATTTAGTAATGTAATAAAAAATAAGTTACAAAATATTTTCTAGTGTTTGGTTATGTCATAAAAAATAAGCTGAAAAATAACTTATTAATATTTTATTTTTCTTAATTTATTAAAACAATAAAGAACAAATCTTACAAATTAAAAAGTTGAATGAGAATGAAATTGAAAAAAATATAATTTCATAAATTATCTCAAATAAAATAATAGAGATCAAATCTAAAAAATAAAAAAATTAAAGATGAAGAAATTAAAATAATAATAATTAGCATTTCATAAATTATTTCAAATAAAATAAATAATAATAATAAAATAAGGACCAGATTTGATAGATAAAAAATTTTAATAAAAAAATAATAAGAAAAAAGCACATAAAAATTATAAAAATGAGAATCAAAATTAATATAAAAATTAAATTTTAAGAGATGAAATTAAAAAATAAATATTCAAAATAAGATATATATATATATATATATATATCAATCAAAAGTTTGAGGATCAAATTTAATATAATCAATAAATAACATAATATTTTTAAATTTTTCATAACTTCTAAAAAGTGTTCTCGGTCCAAATTTTTCAGGAAAATATTTTCCTAAAAACTAAATCAAAAAAAAAATTGAATGAAATTTTTTTTTGGTTAACTAGCTTTTCCAATAATAAACAAATATAAAAAAAATTTAAAAGTAATTTTTCATAAATTATTTAAAAAAAAAAACAAAAATAAAAAAAATTTAAAAGTAATTTTTCATAAATTATTTAAAAAAAAAAACAAAAATAGCATCAAGATAAACCATCCATATAAGGTGAAAGAATTTTTGGAAACTTTACTTCTCGGAATATGAGATTTAAATCTCGTTGGCTACATTTCAACAGAACTATATTGAATTATAGCATTACTTGAAAATACATGCTAGAATAGCCTTTGAAGGGTTATGATTGGGTTTGCTATTTTATGTTATGCTTTCAAATTAAAATTTAATAAAAATAAAATATTTTTATAAATGTATAAATTTGGATATTGATCCTCAATTCATAATTAAACAAAAATTATTTTATAAATTATTTTAAATAAAATAAATAACATTTTAAAAAATAAAAGTCAAATATGATAAAAAAAATTAATTAAAAAGATGATAAAATAAAAATAAATAAGAATTAAAAGAGCAATGATAGAAACTAATATAAAAATCAAATTAAATCAAATTCTAATAAATAAAGTTGAAAAAAGTATGTGTGTGTATATTTAAAAGATTAGAAACCAAATTTGATATAATAAAAAAATAATAATAATTTTTAATTTTTTATAACTTCTTGAATTGTATTTCATCCAAAATAAAAAAATATTTTTTTAAAAACCAATCAAAAAACTTTTTTGATTGGAAAATATTTCTTATGAATAAATTTTCATAATGAGAAATAAACATGAAAAAATAATTTTTTAAAAAACCACTTTTATAAAACAACCACGTGCTAATAGTTGTATTCTACCAAAACTGTTAATAGAAATGCAAAAACAGGACTTGTACATAATTATAAAATTTGACCCAATCTATTACCCGTTGCTATGAATTGAGCCAATTAATATAAAATAATATCATCTCAAAAAAATTAAAACAATGTTTATTTTTTTTAAGTCAAATCATATCTCACCGAGTTTGAATAGAGTTATAGATTAACTCACAAAGTTACTAAATTTAATAACATCAATTATTACTTGGTCTAATATGAAACCCTACTCAAATGGGTTATCGGGTTGATTATCCAACAGTATCTTGGACATCTGAACTCAACAAGCAGGCAAGCACCGACGTAAACGGAACGGAGATCTAGCAGCACACAAATTCACAGCACAAGTTTTTTTAAGAAAAACAGGGAGAAACAAACGGCAGCAAGGACGGTGTTCCCTTGCTTAACGGTGTCTACCCGTCAATTAAATTATAATCTGGAGTAAACCCCACCCTATCATCTTTTCCATGATTAAATTTGATGGAATTAAGACATCCATTAATGTCGTCAAATTCTAGTAAATGTCCCACCATTTCCTCCCAAGCTCCATCACCTTTTTCTTTCTTTTATTAATGAATTCAAATAGACCATCATCGGTTGGATCAAGCTTGTTATTATACTTTACGTACTTTTAAAAATATATTAATTTGATTTTTTTTTTAAATATCAGCATATTAAAATCATTACTAAAAACTTTTAAAAATATTAATTTAATATTTTTTTAAGCTAAATTACATCCCAAAACGGAAAAACAAACTAATTATTGTTTAACTAATAACTAATTTTATTAATAGTTATATATTATTTTTATGTGTTGGTATTAATTTTTTAAAAATATTTTTTTAAAAAAAAAAACAATCTTATACAACGACAAACAAACTATCGATCGTCTAGTCAACGGCGATTCAATTAATGATTCGTTAAGAAATTGATTGGCCATATGAGGTGAAAGCTGGAGCCACGAGTTAGGATTTGACGCGTTTACAACAAAAAGCACAGGCTAATAATTGAAAACTTTAATTCCAATCTTTTTATCTTTTTCTTTTGACACCATATAAGATCCAAAACCTGGATGGTGATAGTAAATAAAAATCATTTATCAACTAAATGGGTTATTCTTGCTCTAATTTTGATTTAAATTTAAATTGTTTTTTATTAAAAATTATAAATATATTTATTTATAAATCTGAGTCCAGATTTTACTCTAAAGGTTAAATTCTTAACTTCTAACTTATAATTTATACTATTTCTTATAAAGTCAATTTAACTTATTTTTATTATAAATTACTTATGATAGATATGTTTTAAATTATAACTCGAAATGAAAAAATATTTTTTATATATTATATTAAAGGGACTCTAAATTCACATTAATAGAACTCGCTAGCTTCCAGCTAGTAGCTGCTAATACATGCCCTAGGCGGAAGAAAAAATCGATTAGGTGACTTTTTAGTAATGTGATTTAACTGTGTTTTTTTTTTATTTTGATTTTTTATTGAAATATATTTTTTTGATTTTTAATTTTTTATATGTTAATATCAAAAATAGTTTTTAAAAAATAAAAAAAATATTATTTTAATAGCTTCATAAGTAAAAAAAACTTTTTAAAAAATAACATTTACTACATTTTCAAAAATCCCTAAATCTTCAAACGCAACTTCAGTAATTTAACCAGCACGTCGCAAAGCAAAGTTGGGTGAAAAGAGAGGGGGTTCTTGCTAAAGTGATTTAACATGTTTTCTGTAAAAAAATATTTTAAAAATACTACACATGTATATATGTATTTATAATTTTAATATACTAATTTAAAAAATATTTTTAATTAAAAAATATGTTTAAAAAACACACAACAAAGCCTAGACAACAATATTGCAAGTGAAAGGGGCAGAGACTCCAGATCTCCTTTAAAAAATTTCCCAGTCAAGAAAAAGAAGAGGAGTGAAAAAAAGAGAAAAAGTACAGGACTTCACGAGGCTCTGCTGCCACCGACTGAAACCCTAATAATACAATGGCTCCGTGGACGGTCATTGAAAGAATGACGACGACTATTTACTTGCTCCTCGCGAGGTCGCGATCAAACGGCTGTCATTGAATGCGTGATCTTTAAATAGAAGTCCAAGAGCAACACACAATAAAGCAACAACGATGCTGACTTTTAACCATTAACGTTAAATCCACATTGAATATCATTATTGAACGAAGCAGAAAAATCGGATATGAAAATTTATGGTGGTTTCTTTCATTTTCTTCAGTCTTTTATGCATATTATCTTCTTCCATAACATAATTTTAAGAGCGTAGAGACACGTTTGCTACTTGATTTTTAATATTTTTTTAGCTTGAAAAGATATTAAATTGATGTTTTTTTAGTATATTTTTTTATCTTAATCTACTAATTTTTAAAATTAAAAATAGAAAAAAAATATTTTAATTTATTTTAAAATGAAAAACTATTTTAAAATATATCATCTATCACATCCTTGAATCTCACTTAAATCTCTGGAATGCGATATATTTTGATTGAAAATATAATTGCTAATAAGGGGATTGACATGATATAAGGTCTAAGTAATGAATTATGTGAGTAAATCTACTTTTTAAGGAAAAAAAAATTAAAAATGATAAGTTTCGACGATCAATTAAGGTTTTTGATCTGGTTAATTCTTTTTACTTTTTGTAAAACTCATCTTGGTTTTAGATTTAAGTACACTCATTAAGCTTAGGTTTAATAACCATTATTTGAGATTTTCTAAAATAACCTTGTTTAAACATTGCAGTGTAATTGTATTAATACAGGAAATATTACTATTTAATAAATTTAATCTAAATTAAAAATAAAAACCCTCCTTAACACTGCCATCTTTTAAATCCAAATGGTGTGCTTACTCGGCTAAGAACTAATTGGGGGTATGTAGACAACCATGGGCAAGCAATGGATAGTCAGTGACCTCGTTCGATGAGCTAATTTATTTAAGTTATCTAAATTCGAGCAAGGGTCCGCTGTCGAAGGGTTGGGTTCCTTCCATATGCAAACCTTCTTTGCTTTGCTTTGAAATATTTGTGGAGGACAAGAGGAAATATCAGTCATAGGGTATTAAAATTCTCCACGAGTAACGGCGATGCACGTGAGCCTGGATTTGGTCACCGAGATCCAACCAGCAAGCCACGTGTGGACTTGATAAATAATAATTACAATCATTATAATATTTTTCAGATGAATATTTAATTACTTCCCTTTGATGATTGCTAGTAGGGCTCTCACCCTTTGCCTCTTTCGAGCTATCTCCCATCAAAGTGTGGTGGGTTGCCTCAAAACAATACTATCGTCGTTATACAAACAAAAGGAGGCATCCAAGGCCAGTAGCAGAAAGACACACCACGTGGTGCCAAGTGATGACAAGCCCATGTCCAATAAATGTTCCCGTGGCATGAAGTTTGAGTTTTAATTAATCTAGTATTAAAAAAAATTAAAAAAATATAGAATTATTTTAAATTAATTTGTTAAACTTGTGACTCAGATTATGAAATCAGGATAACCACATAAAAAATTAAGAAATTCAATTTACAATCAGTTTTGTTTTAAAGGATGAGACTAAAAAAATCAATTAAAACAACATAAAAATGATCATAGCCAATTCTTTAAATTTATTACTCGAGTTATGAGATCAAGATAACTTTATATAAAAAAATAACTTGAATTAACTTATTAAATTCATAACTCTAATCATGAGATCAAAATAACCCTACAAGTAACAAATCAAAATAAATTATAAAATTTAATTCTCAATCAATTACGTCGGAACTTAAGTTGAATAATGAAATCTGTAAAAATCTTAATTCAAAGAATTACATAAAAAATGAGCTAAATCAATATAGGTTAATTAGTTAAGTATTTTTTTTGGGTTATAAAATCGATATAACCTCGTGAAAATCAAATCAAAATAAACTATAACGCTTGATTCTCAATAAAACATAATATTAAATAATGAATTTGAGAAGAAAAGTCAATTACAACAAAAAAATTAGTCAATTAAATAAACTTGTCAAACCTGCAACATAAATTATAGGACATGGACAACCCAATAAAAAACAAATTCAATGTTGAAAGACATAAGATTGAAATAATCCCTTGAAAGAGAAAACAACGACCTGATTTGATCTAAGTTAAGATACAAAAACCCGCTACTCTGATCATAAAACCAAGATGTTCTTATAGAAAAAAAATCAAAACAAACTATGAAGTTCGATTCCCAATCCATTCAATATTAAATGATAAAATTAAAAAAATTAATTAAAAAAACCTGAGCAAACTTGGGCTAATCCGTTAAGTACTATTTACGAGTCATGATACTAAAATAACATAATAAAAAGTAAATAAAACAAATCATAAAGTTCAATTCTTAACTAATTCAATATTAAATGATGAAATTAAAAAAAATTAAATAAGAAAAAAAAACTTAGTTTATCAAGTTAACTTGTCAAATCCATAATTCGTATTATAAAAATAAAAAAAACTTAATAAAAAATAAGTTAAAAATTTAAAAATAAAATTTTAAAAAACAAAAAAATTTTTTTACATTGCTGCACCAAAACACTAGAAGAAAATATTAATAATTGCTAGAGTACTTCCCCCGCTTGTTTCAGTGTATTGTTAATGTTAATAATTAATAATAATGTTAACAAGATAACTCCCCCCCGCCGTGGCACTTAACCATTTAATTGTTAATGTTAATAATTAATAATAATGTTATCAAGATAACTCCCCCCCGCCGTGGCATTTAGCCATTTAACATTATGACAAATTGTGAGCGTTGCTCTCGGAGAGGCTCTCGAAATGTGTACAGAGCCCTAGTGAATCCACCCAGCTGGCATCAGGAGACAAGAGGCGATGCGTCGAACAAATCGGGAGGAGGACGATATCCAAAACCATGTGATGAAGAAATAAATAAGCCTTTGTTTATTAAAGTGATAGCTGAGAAGGCTATCCTATCATATGCCCAAATGGGCCAGGGTAGGGCTGACCAGAGGGCATGGAATGATGACTGATGAGCGATGACAGTGGCCAATCCTATCGCTCTAAAAGAATGAGTTTGCTTCTACCAATCCTGTCCCCACTGGTAAAGCAATAAAAAAGCCTGTGAAACACGAGTTGGTACCCTCCTATAGTCCTACATCACGGGCCAGGCTGTGACGGCGACTGCTAAGTGCTGCCAAAAGTTCATCCTTCATAGCCTATTCCATTAGAAGTTCCTAATTATTAATCAATACTCTAAAACGTGTAAGAAAAACACTGTCGTTTTTTCTATATTTATATTTATATATTATAATTATAATAATATAATATAATAATAATAATGTATACTTAAATATTTTGAGCTATTTTTTTTGTTTTTTATGTCTTTATAGGTTTTTTTATGTTTTTTATTTTAATATTTTTTTAATTTAATTTATTAATATTAATTTTTTTTAACGAGTTAATATATTATGACGGATTAATCCAGATTTTTTTAATTATTTTTTATTTAATTTGATTTGTTAACGTTAAATTTATTTCTATTTAATTATAAAACTTTCATGATACGTATCTCGGACTTGACTGGTTAACATGATTTGATGTTTTAACCCAGTTAACCGGTCAATTTGTTTTTTTATTTAGTTATCAAACTTTTATAACGTAAATTCCAGATTTGACGGATTAACCTGATTTGAAGGGTTAACCCCAATTAATTCAGATTTTTTAGTCACACCCACATCCAATGCTATTGTGTTTGGTGTAATGGCCAAATTCACTTAAACTTAGGTCACATAAATTTAATATTATTATTAATATTATTTTTGGATCAAGTATTGCAATTAAACTGAAGACTCTTGAATATAGTCTTACTTAAAGATCTAATACCTTTAGATCTTAGTTTTTTTGTTTTGTTTTCTTATATAAAAAATTAACCTGTGGTATCGCGCGAGTCATATAACTAGTTTACATTTAACTGGTGTAACTCTGGTTGGTTTTAAAGTATTTTTATTTAAAAATATATTAAAATATTTTCTTATTTTTAAAAAATTATTTTATATATCATTACATCAAAAAAATTATAAAAATAATTTAAAATAATTATTTTTTAAAAATATTTTTAAACACAAAAATAAAAAAGGATTTCATTAAAAACAAACTTCACATCTGTTTTTTATTTTTTTCTAGAAATCTTGGCAACTCTTATTATCACATTCACTTATCCACTGAACAACTATTTATATTTTTGATGTGATTGTAATATCCATTCAATTTCCATGAGTTTATATTCAATTCAATGCAATTATAGTTGGGAAGGTCATCAATGCCCAAGGAAGAAATTTGGACTCGCTATCATAGATGATCATCTAAGTCCAGTTCCTTGTTCGTGCTGGAAAAGACACGAAGCTATGAAGGAAAAGAAATACAAAGCTTTACAATGCCAAATGAGAGGTATTTTTAAGAAAAATCTATCTTTTTAGTTATTATTATTTTCTATCTAGTATAGAAAATATTTTATTTTATGATGATTTTTTTTCTATTTAATTTAGAAAATCAAGTAGTGAGATTAATAATTATATTTTCCTAGTTTTTTAGAATTTTTATTATTTTTCCTTTTATTTTTGGATTTCCTAGCTTATTTAGGATGATTTATAGGCTTATTTAGAAAAATCATAAACCTCTTAAAAAGACAGATGATAATTATCCTATTGCTTACGCTTTTATTTATGTGAGTTGTTGTCAAAGCTCAAAGATCCCAAGTTACCGCTTGTTGTGCACTGCAATTTCATGGCTACTTGTTTGCTTTTTTATGTGCCACCAATAACCATAGTATGAAGAGTTCGCAAAACAAGCGTGGTCAAGGAGAGGATGGAGAAGTTTCCCCTTACAATAAAAGTGTTCAGGAGCTCGTGATAAATAACATGCAGAGCCAGATCACAGGGTTAACTTATTTGTTAGGATATATAGATCTACAAGAATAGAGTTAGGAAGAGAGTGACCAAGGGTCCCGTAGGCAGTATTGTAAACTCATTCCAAAGGCAATAATACAAGAGACAACCTCTTAATCAGGAAAAAAAAAAGACTAAAGATTTTGGATTTCATATTAAAATCCCTAAATTTACAAAAGCGTTACAAGCAAATGAGTTCATCAATTAGTTGAATGAAGTTAAACAAATTTTGTTAGTATAAAAAGGTTATATATGATGGTTAAATTGATTGTAATTGTATTGGATAGTTGGGCTTCTATTTAGTGAAAACATTTAAAAAGGTCATGAAAGAGGAAGGAGAAGTTGAGAATCAGTATCTGGGACAGGATGAAGTAGAAAATAAAGGATCACTTCCTTTATTTTAGTTATACATGAAACTTATACCAGCCCTCCATATGTTGAGACAATAAGGTAAATATATCAATGATTATAATAATAAGTTTTATTAATCAGTGGTTATGTATGACTTGATATAACAAAAAAACAGTTGGTGATGAGATATCTGAGTGGCTTATGATGATCTATTTAGGATGTGTTGTGCTTGTAGTCTTTATAGATAATTTTGAAAGCATATCAAAGGATTAAAATAGTTAAGAAATAATAAGATGTCAAGGTAGTTAGCAGGAGTTTTTAGACAAATCAATACAACAAAAGAGGACTTAACAGTAATCAAAGGCCAGCCACCTTCTAAGCCATGTATACTCGATAAATTTGGCAAATAATAGTTCATAATACAGATTTAATTATATGAATTCATTATTGCAAATATAATGAACTAGGACATCAAGTTAATTAGTGTAGAAAATCAAAAAAGTTATCAAGGAAATAATCTATTGATAAATGAGCACGAGGATGACATGGTTGATCATGTTTATGATGATTTGAATAATAGTGAAGAGATTATGTGTGGAGATAGTGGTGTTAACAGAGTTTTCTAAAAGAGCTTGTTGACTCTTAAAGGTGATTTAAAAGAAGATTGACAATGCATTAATATATTTCGTTCGACGTGCGCCATAAATGATAAGGTTTGCAAATTAATAATAGATAGTGGTAGTTATGAGAATATGATATCCAAGAAAGCATTAGAGAAGCTCTACCTAAAAACTAAGAGTAGTTATGAGTTCTACAGGTTAACTTTGATGAATAATGACATCGAAATTATTGTGGATAAACTTTATCCTAATTTGTTTTTTACAGGCAAGATATATTTTGATAATGTTTGTTGTGATGTAGTATTTATGGATATGTGTCATCTACTGCTAGGTTGGCCATGATAATATGATATGAATGCCGTACATGACGAACGACATAATACAAATGCCCTTAGTATTAAATGTAGATAAATGGTGATTGTTAAAAGCAATGGTGAAAATATGTTGTTTCTACATAAATTATGGAAAAGAAAAATAAAGAGATGAAAAAAAATGAGAAGGACAAGAAGGTGGAGTCTGAATAATGTGAGTAAAGATAAAATATGGAACACGTCATTAACAATCAATGATGATTCTATCAAAATTAAAAATGTTCTTGGAATTGATTTTTGATCTACGTTATCTAAGTTGGTGTGGAACAAGTTAAGAGAGTGTGAAGATACTAATACTATTTAAGTGGTTGACAACAATGATAACATGATGGTTAAGACTCGAGAATAATTGTTTTCAACACAAGGAGACTTATGCATGAGAATTTTTAGAAAAAATATTTTTTTTAGTTATTTTTATTTTCTATTTAGTTTTGAAAAATATTTTTTATATAGTTTACATTGATATTAATAATTTTATTTTCTTAGTTTATTTAAAATTTTTAGTACTTTTGTTTTATATTTAAATTTATTAGTTTGTTTAGGATGATTTTCAGACTTATATAAAGAGTAATGGTTTTTTTAACAATAAATCTTCTAATTAAATTTCTTGTGTTCTATTATATTTTGATCAATTTTTTTCTTTGGTATTATCCTGTTATTACTTGTTATTTTCTTAGTTTATTTAAGATTTTTATTACTTTTGTTTTATTTTTAGATTCGCTAGTTTGTTTAGGATGATTTTCAGACTTATCTAAAGAGTAAAGGTTTTCTTTTACAGTAAATCTTCTAATTACTTGTGTTCTATTGTATTTCGATCAATTTTTTTTCTTTGGTATTATCCTATTATTGCTTGTGCTTCTAGGACACACCTTCTCGTGTACAAATGCATAACTACATTCCCATGGTAACAAGAACCCCCCAAGTTTCCAAACAGACACAAATTCCATTCAACTCTACTGTTGTGGTTTTGATTTGTTTGCTCACACTGGAATATCTCTCTTCCCTTTTCACGACACTTCTTTTTTTCCTTTCTTTTAGATTTGCTCGGATCAATTTTAGCCAGCTATCCTTGTGGTCTGGGGACACTCTATTTTAAAGTTAATTCAAATTTGCATTTTTCGAATAAAATATTAAACTCCTTTTCATGTAGGAAGCAGTCGGTCATTATATAAAGCTAGCAAAAGAGAGAGAGAGTTGAGTGGTGTGGACGGTGGAGGCAGCGGGAGGGCTATAGTGAAATGGTGGATAGTGTTAGTAGAGTAGCAGACCAGAGAAGCCTCATATCATAAGCTTATGTTTTAAATCTCTGTTTCTGCACACATTTTCTCTTACTTTTTTTCAAACTTTCCCTCCACAAAAGGAAATGGGAACTAGTTCAGTTTCCAAGTTCTTAACCCTCTTCTTGATGGTCTTGATTGTTGGTTCTAAGCTGATCCATTGCACTGTGACCTATGATAAGAAGGCTATTATCATCGATGGACATAGGAGAATCCTTATCTCTGGCTCCATTCACTATCCAAGAAGCACCCCAGATGTATACACTTTTCTTTCCCATTTTCTTGGTTTTGTGTCTATGTTATCACATTTTGTCTGTTGTGTAAAAAATGGGGTTTGTTTTGTTCTGTAGATGTGGGAAGATCTTGTACGGAAGGCAAAACATGGAGGCTTGGATGTTATCGACACTTATGTTTTTTGGAATGTTCATGAGCCTTCTCCTGGCAATGTACTCTCTCTTGGATCTCCACTCTACTTTTTGGCACTTGAAATTTTATAATCCATGTCTTTCTGAGCTTACGTGGTTACTCAAAAAGGAAACTTTTTGGTTTTTGCAGTATAATTTTGAAGGTAGATTTGATCTGGTACGGTTCATTAAGACAGTGCAGAAAGAGGGGCTATATGTTCATCTCCGCATTGGACCTTATGTCTGTGCAGAATGGAATTTTGGGTACTTGGAATTTTTGCTCTTTTATATGCTTGTTCTTTTAACTTCTGTTCCATCCATTCATGATTATATCCCTTCTTCGTTTTGGTTTTGCTTTTTTAATTCTTTCTGTGGTTGGGATGGTATTTGCTTATTAACCTGGTAAAAATGAATGCTTTGGTTTGATTCCATTCTCTCTCTCTCTTGTAAATGCATAGGGGATTTCCTGTTTGGTTGAAGTATGTTCCTGGTATCAGCTTCAGAACAGACAATGGGCCTTTCAAGGTTTTTCATATTTTACATGCCCTGCGTTTTTTAAACCCTTTCCTCAAGAAAAAGAAAGAGAATTAAAACAATTAATTGGAAAAGTTAGGTGGTTAATGTGGCTTGACTTTCTTTCCCTTTGGTTTTGAAGGCTGCAATGCAAGGATTCACCCAGAAGATTGTGCAGATGATGAAAGATGAAAGGCTATTTCAATCACAAGGAGGCCCTATCATCTTCTCTCAAGTAAGTGATCTTATCGGTGAATTTTGTCATTTTAGATATTTATTGTTTCTAAACCAGTAAAAGTGAGGCTTCAGCTGTGAAGTAATTTGCTTTTCTTTTATATATATACACATGTTTTATTCTTTTCATATCCATTTGTGTAGATTGAGAATGAGTATGGACCAGAGAGCAGGGCTTTTGGGGCTGCTGGTCATTCATACATTAATTGGGCTGCACAAATGGCTGTTGGATTGAATACTGGAGTTCCTTGGGTAATGTGCAAGGAAGATGATGCCCCAGACCCGGTGGTGAGCTATCTTAATCTTTCCACTTACCAAGCCTAGTTACCTCAACTGTCCCATAATTAATTTGTGAGCTGCATTTACTATTTTTGTTACCTGCAGTTTCCAATTTAAATTCTTTCTTGAATGGTGAATTTGACTTTGTTATGTTTGAATCCTGGCAATAGATAAATACATGCAATGGTTTTTACTGTGATGCTTTTTCTCCCAACAAACCTTACAAGCCAACGATGTGGACTGAGGCTTGGAGTGGCTGGTAAATGTTACAGCAAGCAGTAGAGTTGAAGTTCACTTTCTGAGTGCAAATTTAGTCCTCTGATCCCCCCCTTTTTTTTCTGAACTGAATAAAAAGGTTCACAGAGTTTGGCGGCGCATTTCACCACAGACCAGTTCAAGATTTGGCATTTGCAGTTGCTCGATTCATTCAAAAGGGTGGCTCATTTGTTAACTACTACATGGTAGGGAACCTCGAATGACTCAGCTCACAATTTAATAAGAAACTTGTCGTTCCAAGCTTATGGCCTATGCATTGTGTATTGTTACAGTACCATGGAGGAACAAATTTTGGACGCTCTGCTGGAGGTCCATTCATTACAACTAGTTATGACTATGATGCACCAATAGATGAATATGGTAAGTTCTGTGGATTTGTTCTTGTCCTAACAAAAAATATCTTGACTCTTTAAGTGAAAAACTACAATTTAGTCATGCCTAGCCACAACTTTTAAATGACAATTCACAAATAATTGAAAAATTATTCATGAATTAGGCTAGTTAAGTTCTAGACTTTCTTGAAATAATTTTCAACTCCTAACATGAATATTATTTCCGAAACTCAAACTCAGTGCTGACTTTTCTTCCACTTTTCACAATAATTTTAAGGAATGTGTTGCGTTTTGTTATATCATTATATGTGTTTCAAAATTAAAGATCCGCAGCTAACCATTTATTGGTTTAGGTTTGATCAGGGAACCTAAATATGGTCATCTAAAAGAGCTTCACAGAGCTATTAAGCTATGCGAGCATGAATTAGTCTCTTCAGATCCCACAATTACTTTGTTAGGAACCTATCAGCAGGTCTTCCTTCTGACCAAATTTGTCTCTTTCCCCCAGCTGGACAGTGATTATGTGAAGCTTGCTATTGAAAATTCATGATAATGGTCGTTTTGCAGGCTCATGTATTCTCTTCAGGGAAGAGGAGCTGTGCAGCTTTTCTTGCCAACTATCACACAAAGTCTGCTGCTAGAGTGATGTTCAATAACATGCATTATGTTTTGCCTCCTTGGTCCATTAGCATCCTTCCTGATTGCAGGAATGTTGTGTTTAACACTGCCAAGGTAAGCAAAGTTTAGGTTCTATTTGCAATCTCGTTCAAGTATGAAATAACCTCCTTCAGTGATCCGGAAATTATTTTCTTCAATACCAAGTTTCTGATCTCTAGTTGTCCTGTCGTGGTCTAGGTTGGAGTTCAAACTTCACATGTCCAAATGCTGCCAACTGGTTCTCGTTTTTTTTCTTGGGAGACTTATGACGAAGATATTTCTTCACTAGGGGCTAGTTCAAGGATGACAGCTCTTGGATTCATGGAGCAGATAAACGTCACTAGAGACACCACTGACTATCTGTGGTACATCACAAGGTGAGCCAGGTTCAATAGTATCTATTTATATTTTGAATCCCTAAAACCATACAACAACTTCATGGAAACCTAAGCACTTTATTTTTCTCACACATGTTTCTTCAGTTCATTACATGTGTTTGAAATATCTGAGAGCTCCATTTTAAAACCCCCCTGTGGCTTTCAGTGTCAATATCAATCCATCAGAATCATTTCTTCAAGGTGGACAATGGCCTACTCTAACTGTGGAGTCAGCAGGGCATGCTCTTCATGTCTTCATCAATGGGCAGTTTTCAGGTATGTTTTTCAAGATTACTTTCATAATAGTTACTAATAAGAATTTCATTTATCTGGTTGATGAGTGCTTTGCCTGTTACAATTACAGGATCAGCGTTTGGGACCAGAGAGAACAGGGAATTCACCTATACAGGACCAGTCAATCTACGTGCTGGAGCAAATAGAATTGCACTACTCAGCATAGCTGTTGGATTACCTGTTAGTTCTATTCTACTTCTCCAACTTACTGCAAGTATAAATGCTAATTAATTTGATCTGATTGTGGGTACTAAAATTTTAAAACTTATACTAAGAAAAAGGAAAAAAAATCCGTTATATTATTCCACTTACTGACTACAAAACTTTTGCATTGTTTAAGAATGTCGGGGTACATTATGAGACATGGAAAACAGGAATACTTGGTCCAGTTATGCTGCGTGGCCTTAACCAGGGAAATAAAGACTTGACATGGCAGCAATGGTCTTACCAGGTATGAAATGTGCCTGTTCGTATCTATTTAATTGTGTCTTATAGTTGGCAGAAGTTTAAGCTTGAAGGTATTGGGTCAAAACAGGTTGGTCTAAAAGGAGAGGCAATGCATATAGTCTCTCCAAACGGAGCCTCATCTGTTGATTGGATACAGGGGTCTCTAGCTACCAGGCAGCAACCTCTGAAGTGGTACAAGGTAATTATAAGTAGGAAAATGTTGAATGTGATTAGCAATTTTACTTAAGAGACTGATTGTCATGCTGGGATGTTCAGGCTTATTTTGATGCCCCCGGAGGAAATGAGCCATTGGCTTTGGACATGCGCAGCATGGGAAAGGGTCAGGTGTGGATAAATGGGCAGAGCATAGGAAGATATTGGTTATCTTATGCAAAGGGTGACTGCAGTAGTTGTAGTTACTCTGGAACGTTCAGGCCTCCAAAGTGCCAACTAGGATGTGGCCGACCAACTCAGCGATGGTATCTTTTCTTGAATGCATTTTTTTTAATTATTGATTGCAGCTTAATCTTCAGAACTGAGCTGTAGAGTGTAATTACTGCATCTCACAGCTAACTGAACTTATGCTTGTCAGGTATCATGTTCCAAGGTCCTGGTTAAAGCCAAAGCAAAATTTATTGGTAATATTTGAAGAACTTGGAGGTGATGCATCAAAGATATCCCTTGTTAAGAGATCAACGACAAGTGTTTGTGCTGATGCATTCGAGCACCACCCAGCAATTGAGAATTACAATAACGAGAGCAATGGTGAATCAGAAAGAAATCTTCACCAAGCCAAGGTTCACCTCCAGTGTGCACCAGGGCAGTCTATATCAGCTATAAAATTTGCAAGTTTTGGCACTCCTACTGGAACCTGTGGAAGTTTTCAGGAGGGAGCTTGCCATTCACCAAACTCACATTCGGTTGTAGAGAAGGTAGATTTCCTTGGTAGAATCCTTTTATCATTTTATACATCTTCATATCTTATTTCATTTTCCTTTTGTTTTATCATAATTTCACTACCTGTCACTAATAAAAATACCTTTTCTACTGGCTTAATGCTTGTATCATTGAACTCTGCAGAAATGCATAGGAAGGGAGAGTTGTATGGTCACCATATCCAACAGTAACTTCGGTGCTGACCCATGTCCAAGTAAGTTGAAGAAATTATCAGTTGAAGCAGTTTGTTCAACAGTGAGTGACACTACTCAACCCAATACAAGGAGGTAACAACTCAAGCAAATTTTCAGATCTAATTATAATTATTTGCTCACGCTGGCAAGCTATGAAGGAAGAACAATAAGGTATTGAGCCAGAGATCCTAATGTCAGCTGTCATCTCTACATATTCTACAACGTATGCGTAGTTATGTATTGCAATTTACAATGCGTAGTTGTGTGGAGTTGATATTCCCATTAGCTTTCGGATGGACAATGTGCTTGTGCATAGCACAAATGTTGGCCTGGCATATGCCCTAAATTCCCATGCCCATGGCCCCTTTATCCAGAGATGGGCTTCGAAAATAATTTTTGCACAGCGAAGTATAAATGATTATTATTTGATAGAATGGGAAAGAATTGTTGAGGTGAAGAATATCGGTGAGTATGGGCACTATAATGTCTGATTCTTATGTAAGAACACGGATTATAAATTCGAAGTCTACAATTTATCTAATTGCTCTTGTTTGCACCTTCTGTGGATGATCCGTGATAGTCAACATCAACATATCGGCATTCTGCATGTCCTTCGCTATCATTTAGGGAATTGAAACCTGGATATGAAGAATGCAATCAACAATCGGCAGTTGCATACTTTTGCTTTGAAATAATATTTTTATTTATTTTTTAAAACATTTATTTTTAACATGAGTATCATTAAAAAATTAATTAGAAACAAAAAAAATTGAAAATTTTCAAAAATATTTTTTAAACTTAAAATCAAATATTCTAAGGTTTTTCTTTTTACAAAAATTCTTTCACTATTCTTGAGAACCTTATCAGACCTGTTAGTGGTTGAGCTACATGTGGGACTATGGGTGTTAGTACCATAGCATCTTTGTCGACGCTGTTTGCTTTCTTCTTCCAAAATCATCATCAGCAGTGTCATGTATATGCTCCTTCCTTTCGGCAAACATGCGAGCCCCAGTTTAGGTTTTTGCTTATTGGCTCTACCTGGCAGAGTACTTGCTATCATAGGACTATAATTTTCCAGCAAAATGCATCGGCATAAACATGATTTTTGGAAGTAAACTAGAAGCCATGGCCAAGACTGCCAGTGATATTGCTGCTATATATTAATTTATTGGATGGTAGTATCAAGAACCAGGATATTTGGTTAGAATTTCTTCTTTGATGAGTTGGTTTACTCCAGCTACTTAAAATACTAGCAGGATCGACAATATACGTTGTTAAAAGTGCACATCAAGTACTATGGGCAACCCCAAAGCAGAACAAACACAGATCCAAATCAGAAGCTGCAAGCAAATTACTGGTCTTCCTCGTCATACCTAAATCCTATGTTGTCGAAGAAACCTCTCGAACAGAAGGAAGTCAAAAGGCAATGGGAATTTAGATTTGCTATGAAGCTTAGAGAATGAACTGCGCAAATTTCCCCTTGCAGGATTTCCACAATGTTTGAGATGTCGAGGAATTTGCCATGCTGTGTAAGGATAAAACAAACCATGACTATTCTCCGTCAATAAAAATAATGCCATCACTATCACATCCCCGGCATACAATTTGACGAACAAGAGCAACAGAATTCATTGCATTGAAATATAGCCTTTCAAACCTTGATATGTTTGCTGTGATGCTTTTTAAACTGTTTTTAATTAAAATATAATTTTACAAGATCAGTCTGCACCGTATATAAGATCACTACGCCGTAGACAATATTCAAGAAGGTGAGTGAACTCATATTAACCACAAAACATTTCTGATCAACAGAGAGAAACAATTCAGGTAAACACAACAGAGACACATATAATATCCATTAACAAAGAAACTGAAAAATCCACAAGAACTGCAATCAACAGGAAATAATAGAAAGATACCAATATTCGTGTATCATCCATGCATCATGCAGTCTCAATAGCAAGCTTTTCTACAGTTGAGTACAGTTTCATTTTATTGACACCAGTAAATTTCTTCACAATTTCCCCATCTTTCGGGAAATAAAGGTCGGCATCGCCAGCACATCCCACTCCTGAGCAACAGACTGCAAAAGGCATACAGATATCTATTAGAGAACCACGTCGTAGGTCTACTTTGGGTGGGAGATACGCAAGAAATTCAAGACATCTCCTCAACATAAATCTTAACAATAAAGTAAAACACAGGAGTAGGTAATGACGTGGATTCCTTTTGCCTTCAATTCATCCACGTCGACTTTCAAGAATGTGACATTGGGAAGCTTCCAGGCAAACTCTTCCACTTCTGGGGCAACAAGTTTACACGGTCCACACCATGTAAATCCACCGCAATCTATCATAATATGTATCTTGATCGGTAAACTGGAAAATTATTTTGATACTCCCGTCATTTGAGCACAGTAACTCTCAGTAATTTCAAAATTTTCACTTTACACGGTGGATGAACACGTTCAAATTTTGATGAAAACAGTAAAATATCCCTGATTTTTTTTACCTTTTCCACTTTCTTTTTTCCCCTCTCCCCCCCCTTCTCCTTCTGCTTCTTTCTCTTTCTCCTCCCCCTCTCCTCTCTTTTTATAACAATCATCCCTTTTCTCTCTAATTCATCCCCTCTCTCTTCAAAACAAGATCTGACAATCCAAAAAATATAGTTTTCTTAATTTGTAACGACAACCATGCATGATAGTGAGTTTGGTTAAAAGGTGATTTGAATTAATGGTGATTTTAATGGCGGTGATCACTGAGTTAGAATTGAAGAGGGAAACTAGTGGGTCGGGTCTTGTGATGATTTGAGAGGAAATGGTAGCAAATTTAGTACACGGTGGTTGAAAATTGATGGCTTTGTGCTTGAGATTGGTTTTGTGATGACTGACTCTGATGGTTTTTAAATTATGTTTGGATTTGTTTTTTAAAGTGTGTTTTATTTATAAATATATTAAAATAATATTTTTTATTTTTAAAAAAATATTTTTAATATCAACATATTAACATAATTTAAAATTTTAAAAATAATTAAATTAAATTTATTTTTTAAAATATTTTAAATAAAATATAGTTCATATCACATTTTTAAACATTATTATAATGAATTATGTTGATATATTCAAATGATTTTTCCCTTACGATAGCTTGCAGATGATTTTGAAACTAATTGTAACTGTACTTTGGAGATCGCGGGTTATAAGTAATGTTAGCGAGAATTAGGAGAAACATAAATTATAAGAATATTTTAAACCTAGAATCAATTATAATGGTATTTTTGTAATTTTTTTTAACTTTTCAGTTAACTGGCAGCCATGTTGTAAACCTTAAATCGACTGGACTGTTGGTCATTATGTTTTAAAACGTTTTTAAAATGTATTTATCATGAAAAAAAATATTATATTAATATTAAAAAAATTTAAAATATATATTTTTAAATAAATTTTTTTTTTTTAAATTACTCCTAATAGTATTACCACACAAACGAAGATAAAAGGCGTGTCCTCTTGGTGAAGCTAATGAAAACATAAACGTATCAAATTAGCCATGTGAGGCCCATAGACATTATGCGAAGAAATCCTATTCTACAGAAACATAATTAAAAACGCAAAAAAACTTGGGATTAAGGAGCTTCTAATATTCTTTAGAGATGATGCTAAGGCAGTTAAGAACCAACCAAAAAGAATTAATAAATTAATTAAAATTGTGAAAATATACTGTAGAGAGAGAGAGAGAGAGTATTCATGAAGATTAATCATAGAAAAAATCACATGACAAAAACCCAAATATAAAGAACCAAACACAAAACATGAGAAGACACAAAAAGACTTAAAAACGATACCTGTTTGTCAGACCCTTTTTCCTTATCAAGCTGTTGGTTCCAAGATTCCTCGAGGTGTGGCTAATAGATTCAAATAAAATGAATCAAACCCTCCAAAATAGCCCCAAAACTTCTATGGCTTATTTTAGCCTAACACTCATCATAAATTTTTTCTAAAACTACACGCAAATTTTTAAGTATTTTATACTGATTTAATATATATTATTTTAAATAGAATAAACTTAAAATATTATAAAAATAAAATTATAATTCAACCTTGTATCTTCACAAAAAAAACAAAATTAATGAGTTATAACTTATAAATATACCTTGATTCTTTTAAACCAAAGGTTTACAATCTCTCTCTATATATATTTTCAGATTTTAATTCTTTAAAATATTATTACATTTTTTCTTTCTATAAAGTTATTGACTATACCATCGGAGAGTTCTATATCCATTAAAAAATATTTTTTACATATATTAACTATTAGTTATCTGGCTTGCCAGACACCAATTGTTACTACCATAATTATCAGTTACCTAATTTACCACGCATCACATGCTATAACTAGAGTTACTGGTCACATAACTTACCAGACATATTTTGCTATTATCGGTTACCTGATTTACCACGCATCACATGCTATAACTAGAGTTACTGGTTACATAACTTACCAGACATATTTTGCTATCACCACAACTATTGGTCACCTAACTTACTAGGTATTGCCTACTACTATAATATATATTTGTCACTTGACCTACCAAAAATCACTTGCTACCGGTTGTCAACTTTTTAGGCTTTTCATATTAAATCACTAAATATTTTGACTATGGAGAATGAATAAGATTATTTGAATTTAAAGATCAACTAATTATCCAACACACCAATCTTATCCTAGGCATCTTGGATTTTAAGACTCATCAACTAGCATCGCTTATACAAAACTAATAAAAAGTCCATAGGTTTTTAAAATTTGTTTTTGATATTTTCATGTCATTCTATGGCTCATAACCAAAACTTTCCTAGATCAGGATGCAAGACAAATTCATACGTGATTATTTTTCATTTGGTTTTTACCTAAAAATAACCAAACTGAATTTTAAAAAAAAACCAAAATTGGTTTTGATTCAATTATTTTAGGGCAGAAACCAAAACCCAACCGGTTTATTTGCAGTTCAGTTCAGTTATTTTATATTAAAAATAAAAAAAATATATTGTTTTTTAAGGTTTTTTTTTTAATTTTTAATGGGTCTAGTTTCAGTTTGGCTCAATTTTTTTTTGTTTAACTCGGTTTTGTAGGCTCGATTTTTTAAGGTTTTTTTTTATTTTTAATGGGTCTAGTTTCGGTTTGGCTCGATTTTTTTTATTTAACTCGGTTTTGTAGGCTCGATTTTTTTATGTGGCTCGCTCTGCTCGACTTGATTTTTTCAGTTTCAAACTTATTAAAATGATACTAAACTGATTGGTTTTTTAAATATTATAATCTATTTTTTTCACGGTTCAGTTTTTTTGGTTTTTTATTTTCTTGATTTAATCAATTTTTTTTATTTTTTTGCTCACCCCAAAACTAATCTACCCAGCTAGAACTTCAACAATTTATCAATTAGGTGCAACTCCTCACTCAAATCGCGGTGGCAACCAAAGGTCAAAATCAAATATTATCACCCTAGCAAGTCTTGGCAATTGTGGTAACACATTTGACCCCTTATTATTGCCACTGGTTGCTTCCAACATTTGTAGCTCATTGTACTACCTATAAGAGCTTGGAAATAATGACCTTAAGAGAAAAAAAATTCCTCCATACTCGCCAAGTACTTTTATGGGTCATTCGTGCCATTGTGATATCCATGTATAAAATCGGTACTCCAAACACACTCCCCTAAGCTACCATGGCATGGACCTTAGCTACCAATCCCGTTGTTTCACCCCAAACTCTTCAGGCTCCCTGAAGCCCAACAAATCACCTTATGATGCATAATCTATAATGAGAATGTAAGTTTAATTTTTAAACAATATTAATATATCTTTGATATATATTTTTTAACTATAGATCTTTAGTGGGGCTTTTAGCCACTCTTCTTCAAGGTAATTGACTTGATCTCCATAAAGCAATATCCCCATAATCACTAGGGTGATCTCTATAAAGCAATATCCTCATAATAACTACGGGTTGATCTCGAATCCTCCACTCTTTAGTATAGTTTTAAACTGTTATATTCTCCATATAATGCCAAAAGGCCTCTCATAAATTTGTTAGGGGTTGATCTCAAATCCCCCACTCTACAATATAGTCTTGGATTAATACATTCTCCAAGTGATGCCTAAAAACCTCCTACCAATTCATCAAGGGTTGACTTGAGATCTCCCATTATCCAGATAATGTTTATGGGCCTTTTACCATTTCGCTAAGGTTAATTTAGGATCTCTCGTTCTTTAGGTGATGCCCGAGGCCTCTCTCTCACTAATTTATTAGGGGTTGATTTGAGATCTCATATTCTTTAGGTGGTACTTAAATTCCCCTCATCAATTCGCTAGTAGTTAATCTTGGATCTTACGTCTCTCTAGTGCTCATCAATTCGCTAGTGGTTAATCTTGGATCTTACGTCTCTCTAGTGTAGTCTCGGACTGGCATCATTCTTTAGTTGAGGGCTCTTAAGCCCCATGCCATCACTAGGAAGGCTGCCGACCTTATAGGTAATCCTAAGCTCCCATATCATCCTAAAAAGTCACATACCTCACATATTATAGTGTAGCCACTATTCAAAAGATAGATTTGGTTTTTTAGGTGTAATAGAACCACCTTTTATGAATTTGTCCTCTTAACCCTTTAGATTTTTTTATATATAAATATGATCGTTGACATAGGTTCACTCCCATTCACCTTTAAAAAGTTTTTCTAAATTGGGCATCATCATTGATAACCCTCTTTAGGTTCCTCTTGATCTTTTATAATATTTTTAAAATATAGGTATTCACTCTCATTCACCTTTAAAAAGTTTTTCTAAATATGGGCATCGTTATTGATAACCCTCTTTAGGTTCCTCTCGATCTTTTATAATATTTTTAAAATATAGGTTAATCCTCCATGGATTTCTACTAGCCACTTAAAAAAAATTTGAAGTAAGTTTTTTCTCTATAAGTCTCCTATTTCCTTTTAGAAAAAATTTCTAAATATAAAGTCTTTTGTATCTCACACCACTCTCTTAAGAATCTTTCTAAGTATTAGTTTTTTCATGGTTTTCTGCTACATATTTAGAAGTTTTTTAAAACATAGTGCACATCCCTATACACGGGCTCTCCGTATAAAGAACATTTGATGAACACGCCATGGTAAAAAGATATTTTTACAAGTTTTTGCATATTAATACCACAAAACCTTGGAGGCTATGAATGAATCCAAACAAAATGCCCCCAAAAACCCCTAACAAAGCCCAAGAAACCCCTATGAGCTCAGGCACACTCTTCAATCCTAACACTCCTATAAGCTCGGGCACGTGCTCTGAACCCAACACTCACTAGTGAAATTTTTAAAGACCTAATACAGGTCTCTTAATACTTTATACTGGGCCAATACATATTATTTTGAATAGAATACAATTTAAAATAACACATGAGTGAAATTATATTTTAGTTTCTCATCTTCACAAAATCATAAGATTTATAAGTTATAAATATACCTTAAATTCTTAAATTCAAAGGTCTATAATATGTGACTTTGCAATCAAAAAGTTCTCATATCTATTAAAGAAAACTTTTTAAGGTTACAAGTTATTGGTCATCTAAGTTACCAAACTTCACCTTTTAATACCATAGTTATTACCAGATATTATATACTAACACTTACCCATTCTAATTCTACAAGTTTTTTATATCAAATTACTAAATATCTTAATAATAAAATATATATTAAATTACATAAGCTAAAATATTAGCTAATTATTCAATAGATGAATTTTATTTCCAAGCAATCACTTCTCCTTCTCCGGCCATTTCCTCTCAGAATCTCGGGAAATGCAAGGTTGACTCTGTAGAGTTGTTTTCTTATTACAAGTTGGTTCCCTCTAGATCCAAGCCCGGTACCGTTATAAAGGGACCCACGGAGACATTAATTATAATTCTTGTTTATGCCTCCAAAAAATTACAACATATTTAAATATGGACACTAGGACGTCAATAATGTTTCTTGTCATTTGACCTGTATCAGAATAACACAATAATAATCCACTTTCGGATGGGTGTCGTGCTGCTATAGCTCTCGGGGGTGGGTGTTAGGAAGATAGACCTTCATTTCTCCCATTGCGTTGACCTTTGTGTATCTAGAATGTTCAAATCAAATTTACAAGTTATTGTCTAAGTATAATAAATATTATTTTTAAAAATAGTTTTTACTTAGAATTATATTAAAATAATATTTTTTATTTTTTAAATTTTATTTTTAACATCAAAATCAAATTTTTTAAAAAAGTAATAGGAAAATTCTCTTGCTGCTCTATCAATACCAGGAGTGGACATCTTAAGAAATGCTAATCAAGTTACTTAGACAGCCGTGATGCCACAAAGCAGAGAACCAAAGAGAGGGACAACAGAAGTGCATTCCCTGTCTCCTCGAAAGCCAGGATTATAGTTTCAATCAAAAGATTTTGTACGAGAAATTGTGGCCTAATTCTGCAGTTTTTGAGATAGAAGGCAGCAGATCACCAGCCGCCCATGCATCTACCTGTGGCCTAATTCTCCTTGCGGAGAAGGATTTTTAACAATGCATAAATTGCAAAGGAATAGGTCAGCTGAAAAGGCAATAAGCAAATTTTAGCCATTCTCTACCAGTGAGAAAAGGCTAAGTTTAAAACCCCAAGGAAGACAATATCGTTACAACTACACAAGCAAGATCATTCGGATTTATTACATTGCGAACCAGTTTCTCAAGAAAACCAGACCAACACAAGACAGTAGACATCCCAACGATGGGCTCTGATCCAACAACATGGCATGTACGAGTAACAAGGACGAAGCACTCACATAGACATGTCAAATACATATAAAAGATCCATAAAACAGAACGCAATTGAAAACCATTAAGGATCAAACATCATCCACACATTATGCAGTTGCGTGCTTTGCAACCAATGTTGGCAGGCCATCTTTATCAGCACCCACAGTTTTGTCCACTAATTTTCCATCTTTCAGGAAAATAAAAGTTGGCATGGCCTCCACATTCCACTCCTCAGCAACAACCTGCAAAATATACAGTAATGTCAATTTGAGAAGAAAAATATATAAACATGGTTAAGCACAAGATCTCTCGTGCCATTTACTTAGCATCAGGTAGGTAAAGGCATAGAATTTTTACCTTCAATTCATCCACATCCACCTTCAAGAATGTGACATTGGGAAACTTCTTCGCCAGCTCGGCGAAGATTGGGGCAATCATTCTACATGGTGGACACCATGAAGCAGTAAAATCCACGACAATCTGTCAAAGTATGTTTTCTTAGTCAAATTCAGATTAAGCAGAAACGTACGGAAAGAAATTAGACGAACAAGACATTCCATGAAGAAATCTCAAGCAATTTACCCATAAAAACTTAATATAATTCAAATCCCAATTAATCAATCAAGATTCAAGTCCTTCATATCAAAACTACCGTCAAAACCAGGTGAGATTTTCAGGTAAAATAAAATTAAATCAACAAAAAATTAATTAAATTCTGGGAATTAAAGATCTCACAGGTAAAAAACAGGCCTAACTTTCCCGCAAAAGATTACATATAAAAGAAAAAAAAACACAAGTGCTCTTTACTGGCCACACAAGTAAGATCCTAACAAACACATATACTAAAAGGTTCAAAGATACTAGCGAATACCAATTTCTGAGACCCTTTTCCCTTCTCGAAATGCTCTGTCCAGGTATCCACTGTGTGGCAGGCAATAACTTGTCCTTCTTCGGCCATTTTCTCTCTAGATAATATGAAGTTATGGACCACAGAAAAACGTACTTTTTCAAACGCTTGATAAGCGGCTAGCGACCCCAATCCACTATATAGAAAGCCACGAACTGTTCGATTACTAAAACACGACCCGCTTTGACATAGTATTACAGGTATGCCATTCGGATGGTTGTGGACGTGATTGCGTGCTTTAGGTGGCCATGACGTCCCCTCACAAGTCAGCAGGATTTTCTTAGTCGTCGGTGTGAACCTCTTGTTTGCTTTAAGTGCCAATTTTTTCCGAGTGGATCTTAATTCTGGGCTTGGATCTCTCTACAGTTTATGCTCGTTTCCAACTGCGGTGAAAATGGATTGGGCCTCATATTTTTAACAGATTGTCTGGGCTTCAATTAGTTGGGCCTTATGTTTCTTTCTTGTCCAGGTTTGTACTTTAAGATTATTTTTTTCCCTTGTATAATAAATTATAATGGATCAAAACCAAAAGTAATATCTGATGGACAATAAAAATTTTATTATTATTTCACCATAAAAATGTTTTCAAGGTAGCTTTCATTCAAGATATACATAAATTGGTATATTTGAGGATACTTTTTTTCTTTTCAAACACTCTTTTAATTTGAATACCTGATAATTATACAAGGAGCATGCCTTTTATCACATAGAATAAACTCTCTAAAATAAAATATAAAATAACTAATATTAATGATTAAAATAACATTATTGTACTTTTATAAACGTGTTTTAAAATTCATTAAAATAATATATATATATATATATATTTTTATTTTTAACATTAATATAATTTTCAAGGAGTACAACCACTAACCAGGAAAATTTAAAGCCGCTGAAAATAGCCCCCCTTCCACTTCCATCCTAAAATCTGAACAATGAGATAATCAAAGATGTTTGTGTTCGATTGGAAATGATATGGCCAAGACAAGCACGAGGAAGACACAGTCGCCATTGACAAACAAGCACAAGAAAGCTCAATTCCCACTTGGGTCAACTCCTTCCCACACCACCAAATCCCTACCCCACCCCCTTTCCATGTTATCCACACTTCTCTCCCCTCTTCTTAGCACCACCATATCCCCAAAGTCTAAAACTTTCAGGCACCATACTCACCTGATAAAAAAAAATTATTATTACAACAGCTTCCAGGAAAAAAAAAAAAAAACTTGTTGCTCATGGAACTGAACTGAACTGAACTGTTTTGTCCCTCTACATTTCTAATCCACTCCGAATGGCTCTTGCACGGGTAATTTCCACTCACAAACCCTCATTAAATCCCAACACAACCACCCTTTCCGCATTAAACCCAAATAATTTTAGTTTCCTCTCCAATTCACCTCCATCACTTGCTTCAATCCTCCATCACCGCCGCCACAAAAGAAGAACCGCCTCATTAAAATGCTCAGCTTCGTCATTCTCCGAGGAACACCACAACACAAACCATCCAAAATCAGACGACGTCGTTGAACTCCCACTATTTCCACTCCCACTAGTTCTGTTCCCAGGCGCAGTCCTCCCTCTCCAGATATTCGAGCTCCGTTACCGCATTATGATGCACACCCTCCTCCACACCGACCTCCGTTTCGGTGTCATCTACTCCGACGCCGTATCCGGCACCGCCGAAGTGGGCTGCGTTGGAGAAATCGTCAAGCACGAACGCCTCGTCGATGACCGATTCTTCCTCATTTGCAAAGGGCAGGAACGGTTTCGTGTAACCAATGTAGTCCGTACGAAACCCTATTTTGTCGCGGAGGTGACGTGGCTGGAGGACAGGCCTTCAGGGGAGGAGGACCTGGAGGCTTTAGCGACGGAAGTGGAGACGTGTATGAAGGATGTTATAAGATTGTCAAATCGGTTAAATGAGAAGCCAGAAAAGGAAGCGCAAGATTTGAGAAGGAATTTGTTTCCGACTCCGTTTTCGTTTTTTGTAGGAAACACTTTTGAGGGGGCTCCGGGAGAGCAGCAGGCCTTACTTGAATTGGAGGATACAGCAACGAGGTTGAAGAGGGAGAAGGAGATTTTGAGGAATACACTTAATTACTTGTCAGCTGCATCTGCTGTTAAGGATGTGTTTCCTTCTTCATAGTTTTGGTAATCAATATTTTATAAAATGTATAAGACTTTACGGTGGAAAACCATTTAACTGGTAATTCGATGTGCGATTACTGATCAGCTAGTTTGGATTGAGAGTGATTTGTCAACTGGTCTCACATGCATCGGTTCTCTGCTCGGGCTCAGCTATTATATAAGGTAGAAAAACCTTTAGATCTTGCTAGTGTTTAGAAATTGCGGAATTAATCTGGTTCATCAATGTCGCGATCATTTCTTTCCTAATTGATGATGTCTGGTATAATTGTGTTGTGATGTCCATTAAAAGTTGTTCTTCGTTCTTGCTGATGTTCCCTTCATTCTCTGCTTGCGTTAAACTATTTGTAAGTGGCTCAAAAACTGTATGTGTGGACTGGGACTACAAAATGTAGCGTAGTTTTGTATCAGTCTTCAGTTTAGTTTTCCAGTAGGAGATATATTTCAAGCTTTCTGATATAGCTAATGTTTCTAGCAGGCTTCCCATGTATTTGACAGGTTTACAAGTTGCTAGTCCCCTCACGCAATTCTTCTGATCAGAGGATTTGACTACTATTTTGATCTGGTTATTCGTCTCATCATCTAAATTTGCTTTTATGATTGTCTACCCCTTGGTAGATTTTAACGAGAAAATCATAAATGTTCAGACCGTGAAGCCAGATCGCTTCTGGCCGCATAACACATGCGCTTGCCATGCCACGAAAGGCATACTGGGAAATGGTTTACAGTGTAGAGATTCAGAACAGGAAGCAGGATGTTGCAACCATGCAAGAAATATTCAAGAATTTGGCCCAACTGGAAGATAAATACACAATAAGAAAATGATGTGAATGGAAGAAGTACATCCAAAAACATGCCCATGATAATCTTTATCTGCCCCGTTCATTAATCTGATCCGACATAATTTTTCAAACTCCTCCCTTCATCCACTAACGAATTCTGATGCTTTAAACCAGCACGCTCTAGCGGGCACGTAGTTTTACATCTGAATACGAGTCTCTTCCCTTCAGCATGGAACCGTACAACAACGGAAGCATGGCACGAAAATTCCCTGATGTAAAGGGGGCTTCACTGAATCCAGGCTTCAGGAAGGGAATTCCAACTGCCAAACTTCCCAGAGGTTTTTCCCTCCATTGCCTCCATTCTTGTGGCATTACCAGCACGCTGCAAGCACAGAAGAGTTTTAAGTCTAAAATTGCTGTGCATTGAAAGCGAGCTAAAATACAATTTGATAAAAAATTGTTTGGAAGTGTGGTTGTAATTGCTTTTCAAAATATTTTTCTTTTCAAAATACTTTTCGTGTTAAAATATATCAAAATAAATTTTTATTTTATTTTTTAAAAGTTATTTTTAAAATCAACACATCAAAATAATCCAAAACATATAAAAAGTTAATTTTTCATAAAAAAAATATCTTGTGGAATCCGGTGCATCGTTGCCTTATTAGGTTGTTGCCAAAATGATAACATCTGCAAAATTGTGTTAAGAACTTTCCTAAGACAGAATTCCATGAATTACTCTGTTCTGCTCAACCTGTTTTTCCGATAAAAAGACTTCAAATTTGTTCACCAATACTAAGTACTGGAACTTTAAACCTGAACAATCAAGCTGGCCTTTTCAGAAAAGAACCAATGGCCGAAGAATCAGGAAAAAAAAAATAAAAAAAATAAAGTCAGGCTACCTGTAAAAAGCTTAGAAATGAACTTAAATGGTGCAATGCATAAGAATTTGACTCCAAAGATCCAGGAATGCACTATAATG
>NW_011500036.1:365438-377741 GCF_000495115.2 Populus euphratica
AGGAATGCCTTATAATGTTCAATAGATATTCAGAGTATTATATGATTATGTGCAGCTTCGACAGTTCACGGACACCACTCTCAATGCCCAGATGAAAGCAGAGAAGTTATACTGACCTTAAAACACATGTTCTTGTCCGTGTCACAAACTGGGTAATCATGGGGGCAACAGTGGAGTCGATCTTTACAACATACGGCAGAATCCAATCCACAGCATTTCCATGAAATGCAAATTCCAAAAAATTTGCGAGCACAGCAGCAGGTTTCTCCTGCTGCACAGTAAGAAAAAAGATCACATTTAGTGGGTCCTGGTGGGGGTGGAGGTGGTGGATTTGGGCTCGTCTTTACTGGATAAGAAGCTAGCATGTTGATACCACAGACCCCTTGAGAATTGCCGCTATTGCGCTGCATATGCATATAACCACGCATTCCCCAACCAGTTCCCCATGAGTTCTTCACAATCCAGTAATCCACTCCATTTTCTGACCCATATCCTACAATCAATACAGCATGATCCAAAGAAGTTGAACATGGGCCAGTGAAAATCCCCTATCACACAAAATAATCAGAAAACTTGCAATCACAATTATGTTTGTTTTACATATTTCAGTAGTCATTGGTATTGATTGCCACAAGGACAAACCTTTGAATACATTTGAAATGCTCTCTCACTGCCGCATATACCCACACTCACAGGTTGAGCTGCCACAGCTTGTAAGAGCTGTTTCTCGTTGTTTTCAGGCACATCAACATATTTATCAATAGTCACAACACGCCTTTTCATCTGCAATACAATAAGGCAAAGCATCCATATTGAAAATGTTATCTAGTCCAAATTAAAACACTAAAAAATCTACATGGCAAACAGACAAGTGCCTCCAGATGCATATGCAAGTGAAGAAAAGAATCTGAACAAAAGAGCTGAAATAATTCAGCAACGACTGCAAACAGTAAAATCAATGTTCTCACCTTGTCCTTATTGCAGGTCCCATCCCGAGCTCGATATGGATAATCTTCCTCGGTATCAATCCCGTGGTTGTTTATGACAAATTGGAATGCATAGTCCATGAGTCCACCCCCACAACCATCATTGAAACTTTTATCACACTCAATCAACTCTTGTTCTGAAAGGCTAACAAGAGATCCAGTGACAATCTTATTAATGCCTTCGATGGCTCCAGTAGCTGAGAACGACCAACAAGCACCTAGATAATCCAGTAGCTGATTTAGTTCCAAAGTATATTAAGAAAAACTTAGTTCTTAAGTAGCTGATTTAGTTTCTATAGACAACAAAGGATGTTCTGAAATACACAAAACCAGGTGTATGTGCATTTCAACACCTAGATAAGGACAGGCATCGAGTATTGTCCCGTGTATGATTTATAGATGATAAAACAAGGCAGTCAGGAAAAAGTAAAGCGTTTAAGCTAGAATAAAATTTGCGGTCACCATCACAAGGAAACATCAGGCACCAAATACAGTTAGCCACTACACTATATCATGACAGCAATTCAATTACACAACCTACAAACCCTCCTAGTCAGGTAGACTTCTTAAAAAACAAAAATTCAAGACTTGGTTTTGCATAGAGACTAATGATTTTGCTTATCATTCACCATACTATGACCTTTCACCTAAAAGAAATGTCACAGCAAAATCCAATCACATTGAGAATCATACGACTTAGCTTTAAAGTATAAGTTAAAAGTTTCGACCACTAAATCAAATATATAACTCACGTACCACAGCTCCCTTGATCCTTGACATTGGTCACAGCCCCTTTATTTCTCCAATCAATCGAAGCAGGGATATCACCAACAACCCCAGTAATTTCTAGATTCCGATGACCAAGATTCATAGGAGCAGCAGAGAGTCCCAACCGAGAAGTCTTGAATTCATGATGGGTTAGATCAGAAAAGGCATTGAGAGAAAGGGTATAAGAAGAATTACCCTTGCTGTTGTGTTTTGTAACAAAATCATAGTTGTCTTCAAAGACTTTAAGTCTATGAGACCTTTCTTCCTGCGAAGTGTATGATTTACCATGTTCTTTGCACCACGTTTCAAACAGTTGAGAGATGCCAGAAGAGGCAGTGGAAGGAGAAAGAACAGAGATTAGGAGAGTGAGTGCAAAGATGCAAAGGAAGTTCATTTTTTGTTTGAGAGAAAAAAGAGGTGACTTTTGGCTCTCTGGGGTTTTACTGGACTGGATTGCCCACACGCATGGAGTGCCAACCAAGTTGTGAAACATGGCTGTTTTACACTGGAACTTTCCTTTTCGCATAAATTATAAAACACCAAGCCTGCCATCTCTAATATTGCTGCTTCACGTGCCGGCCAGTTAAAAAGCGAAATGGTAAGAACTGTCGGTACACTTTTTAGTTCCGTGTCTTTCTTTTCTTGGCAAGGGCTGGCCTTCGTTCATTTTACCTGCGCGTTAAAATATTTTATATTTAAAAATATATTAAAATAATTTTTTTATTTTTTAAATTAATATAATATTTTTTTTAAATGTATTATTTCAACAGCATTATCCGACCCTCATACCAAAAAAAAAAAAAAGATTATTGTTTAAAAAATCTTGCACCAGCATAATTAACTTGGACTGTTAATCTAAGGCTAATTTCTATTTTTTTTAACTTTGGTACGTGATTCATGTACCTACCTCCCCGTTCACAAATCAGAAAATTTGGGTTGTTGAAAATTCATGATGTTGATATCTAACGAGAAATAAATAAATTGTTCTTCTGAAGCTAATGTATTTATTGCTCGGTTCCCACCAGACTCTCTCCCGTTCTCATTTATTGGCAAGGAAACAAACAGTTTCAAGCAGAACCACTGGATCGAAATACATGCATGTATTTATGCATGTGTGTGTGTGTATTATAGAAGAGAGACCTTTGTGAAAAAAGGGGTAGATAACTTCGAAAACAACATTAGTTTTATCAATTGAGCCCCTGAAGCAACTGAATTTCATTAAGCATATATTTGTTTTTAGGGTAAAAAATTATTTTTTTTATTTTTTTATTCAAATTATTCTTTATTATTTTTTATTATTCAATAAATTCATATCAAAAATAAATAAAAAATATTATTTTTATATATTTTTTAAAAAATATATTTTAAAAAATAATTACTATTACAATCTTAAACTACCAAGTTCGCATCTATGTCCATTGATGTTTTCTATCTAGATTGCATATAATACCTTGCTTGAGATATTTTTATTTTTATTTTTTTGTTGGGAAAATGAGAAGGCTTTGAACTTGAGACCCGGTTGGAAAATATAAGAAACTCAGGGGATCTATTTGATAAGATTAGTAGTTTGAGGACTACATTGAGAATTAGCTTGCAATCGGGAGACTAATTAGAGGTTTGCCTTAATTTTTTAAAATGCACCTATACTTTTTTGAAAAAGCTCCTTTCTATCGGGAAAAAATAAAGATGAGACGGAATATAGGATAATTATAATTACTTCTTTGTGGACCGTTGAGTGGATAAATCATTCCAAACCGGTCTTTCTGAATCTCCGTCATGCGTTGATAATCAAGATAAAAGTAACCATAGTAAAGTTAAGAGTTAACACAAAGAAACATGAAAAATAAAAAACAAAAGCGATGCGTCTGTTCTTTGCGCGGTCTTGCCCGGCCTGGCACTCTGGTATTGTATTTGATATCGTTGATTCGTTTTCTAATTTAAAAAAAAAAATTATTTATTTTTTAAAAAAAATTGAATTTATATTTTTTACATGTTTTAAAATGATTTTTATATATTGATATAAAAATTAAAAAAATTATTTTAAAGTAATTTTAATTAAAAGAAACCGCTAAAGGTTTCTTTGTTTTTCTTGAGTCTCTTAGATTGTTTGCTTAGAGATTCTCTCTGGATTTGCAACCCGACTTTCAATGTTATTCTTTCTTGGTGGGTTGGAATTCACACCATGCAATTGTGTTTTCAATAAGATTATGGGATTGTGGCAGTTTTTATATTTATAACTTTAAAAAGATAAATTGAAAAATTAGTTGTTGTTTATAAAAAAAAATATTTAAAAAAATATGTATTTAGTTAAAATTAATGTGAGAGATATTTTTGTATGTAAAATAAATAAATAAAAAGTCTATATTAATAAAAAAATAAGTTATTTTAATATATTAATATAAAAATAAACAATAAGTGTTTATTTATTTAGAATTAAAAATAATTATGATTGTTTAATAATCAAATCAAATTTATATAATGATCTAAGAATTATTGTGTGGACTGCAACTACCTTTTGCTATTATCAAGAATAAATTGTGGAATAAAATAATAGATAAATAAAAAAATAACAGTTTAATTATATACATTAAAAAAAATATCTTTAATGAAATTACTATAAAATAGTTTTTAAATATGAAAGCTTGAAGATAATAATTATAATGTAAATTTTTTATTTTAAAAATATTTTTAAATTAATTTTATTTAATATAAATTAGTATATGTGTTTCAAATTGATTTTTTTATATAATATATATTTATATAACATCAAGTACTCGTTATTAATTTACTCTCTCATTTAAAAATTCTTAACTTCACTGCTGTTTTTTTCTATACTATCAGGTAAAAAATAAAAGCTACCAATATACTAAATCGTTTATAAATCAATTTATCCACCGTCGCCTTCCCCGCTCCAAACCTTTTATTTTTTTATTCCTGGCTGAACTTCTCACGAGTATTTAAATTATTAAAGATTAAAAAAAAGCTTCACTATTCTTCTGGTTTCACGTTGTCAAAACCCTTCACTCCTGGTATTACTCCTTGTGAACAACCCCATGTTTATTGGATTGGACCATAAAGACTCCGCTTGTTTATGTCGTGTAATATGCATTTCTTTGATCTGAAAGCATTTGATTAATTAACGCACCACAATTTTATCCTAATTTTTTCTCTAAAATCTTGATTAAAAAATTATAATTTATAGTTTTTTTAAACCTATTTTTCATCATAATATCAAATACATCTTTAATTCAAGTTTATAATGCAGTGAAATAATTTATCTTGTTGATAATTGAGTACTATTGGGCTTCAAATAGTTGGAATATCGATTTATTATTTAATAACACAATTAAGACAATGGTTTCGCTTGGTTGGTATTATGGTCTAATTATATTTATAAAAATAATAATTTTTTATTTTTAATTAATTTTTTAATGTTTTTTATTTTAATTTGTTAATATGAAAAATAATCTTTTAAAAAAATAAAAAAAATATATTATTTTAATATATTTTCAAACCAAAATTACTTTAAAAAATAATTTATACTATACTCTTAAACAAACCCAACATTAAATTTAAATTTTCAGTTGACTAAGCTTCACCAACTCCAAAATAATTTCATGCACCATCCCTCTTACAAAAGAATCACAATCATAAACAACGTTAACACCTACCAACTATTCAATTGGTATTATCATAGCTAAAATAAAAGTTAAATTTGTTAGATTTGTGGAGCTCATGAATTTTTTAAAATTTAATAATATATATCTTTTAAAAATATTTTTAAACTATATAATAAATAAATTATTATATACTTAAGTTTAAATAGTAAAAATAAAAACCACCACTAAATTGGTGATATAGGACAATTAAGGTTCTTTTGCCAAACTTGCAAACCAGATTATTGACTCGACAAAGTTTAATAATCTAGTTTTTTTAAAATTATTTTTTATCTAATTAAAAATTTTTTAAAAAAAAAATCATACTGTAATGTTGTGATATTTTTATAATACTAGTCCGATGCTGAGATTTTTTTTGATATCACGATAACCATATAAAAAACAAATTAAAATAAATTATCAATTCTAAATCTTTATAAACACTTCATATAAGCATAATTGTTAAATCCATTCTAGGAGTTGACCTGTTTAAAGGGTTGAGTTCTAGATTTGATGGGTCAACCCAAATCAATTCATAAAACCCAGGTTATTTATGGGTTAGATAGTTAAAGACTTAAAGATAAGAAATGGAAAAGGAAGACAATAATAAAAGGGTAAAGTGGGACTCAATTTGGCAGGGCATGGGCATGGGAGATGGTGATGTTATTGGTTGTTGGTTGTTTTGTACAAAGATCTCTTGGGTCATGTTTGTTTATCAAAAAGTGATTTTTGAAAAACTACTTTTTTAGATTTTTCTATGTTTATTTATCATCAGAAAAGTTGGTCAATGAAAAATACTTTCCAGTCAAATAAAAATTTGACTTGATTTTCAGAAAAATATTTTCCTGAAAAATTTAGGCGAAAAATACTTTCTAAAATTATGAAAAATTTAAAAATATTATATTATTTTCTGATTATATCAAATTTTGTCCTTAAACTTTTGACTGTTGTATATATTTTATCTTGAATATTTATTTTTCAATTTTATCCCTTAAAATTTAATTTTTATATTAATTTTGATCCTCATTTTTATAATTTTTATTTGCTTTTTTCTTATTAAAAATTTTTATCTATCAAATTTGATCCTTATTTTTTTGATTATTACTTATTTTATTTAAAATAATTTATGAAATATTAATTATTATTATTTTAATTTCTTTATCTTTTATTTTTTTTTATTTTTTAGATTTGATCTCTATTATTTTGATTATTATTTATTTTATTTGAGATAATTTATGAAATTATTTTTTTCAATTTTATTTTCATTCAAATTTTTAATTTGTAAGATTTATTTCTCATTATTTTAATAAATTTTAAAAAAATAAAACATTAATAAGTTATTTTCTAACTTATTTTCCATGACGTAACCAAATATTGAAAAGTATTTTCTAATTTATTTTTTATTATACTATCAAATATTAAAAAATAATTTATTTTTTTAAAATTTATTTTTTAAAAAAATTACTTTCCAATAAACAAACGTGATCTTAATCTCACCATCTTCCTACAGTTTTTCTACCCTCTGTGGCTCTTTGACATGCTCTCCTTTGGGGTGAAGCACAATCCTTGCTCCTTGATGCATTTATGCTTTAAAACTTAAAAACACCACACAAATCCTCTCTCTTTGACATCTTTCCCTTGCCAATTCCTGTTATAGTTTCTACTTGCTTGAAAATATTAGCTAGAGAGAGAGAGATGTTAAAGACATTAATAATGGTAATAAAGTCTGTGGTGCTGGTATTGCTGTCTATTACCTCTCTTTCTCTTCTAAAATTGAGTTTGGTCCTGTTTAGCCTTCAATTTCCTTAAAGTTACTATCATCAATTGTTAGGTCAGAAGAAAGAAATGGAACTCAACCCCAAGCCTCAAGATCTCCAACCACTCGGATTGACTTGCAATCATCTCAAGCCGACCACCTTTAAAATGCAGGGTCTCATTCAGGTTTGTTAAGGTTACCCGGATCATGGGTTGACCTGCTAGATTAACCGGGGTTTTTCGAGTTATTACACCAATCGGTTTTTTGACAAATTCAAACTGATCTATTCATCGAGTCGATCAGGTTCTAGATCAACCCGTCAAGTCAGTCCGAATTTAATAACTATGTATATAAGAACTAATTTTTTTTAAAAAATAACCCAAGAAGAAAAAGAGATTAAAATAAAAAAAAAATATCATGAATTATTATGATAATTGATAATATTAATGGACATGGAGAAACAATGTTTTCACTGTCTCTTTTAGTTTTATACTTAATATACCATATCATCAACTCTAAATTATAAATAATTAAATTAAAAAAATAAAAAATAAAAATAAAAAAATATAATAAATTATTATCATAATAATACGAAGAAATAATATTTAATAAGAAAAATAGTGTTTGAAATAAAAAAATATAGTGAATATTTTTCATGCACCTTTTAATTTTATACTAAATATTTAATAAGAGAAATAGTGTTTGAAATATTATTTGTTTCAAATTTATTTTTTTTTTAGTTTAAAAAATAATATTTTAATATTTTTAAATGATTTTAATACTATTATATTAAAAAAATTAAAAAATTAAAAAATATTATTTTAATATACTTTTAAATAAAAATAATTTAAAATATAAATTGCATGACACTCAGAGTTTCAACAGGCAGTTGAAGCAAGCACACACTGAAATCTCTTCTCTGCTTCCGATCACTTTTCCATTTCTTTCAAGCAAAGATAGCCCTAGAAATCTTAACACCCCCGACAAGACAAACGCCACCAAATCATCAGAACCTTAATCTCCTCAGCCTACCTGTAATCAGCTTCCTAACCCAGTCAACCATGGACGTTGATCCTCGTCACTACGAACAGATTGTAAGTAATTTTTAGTATCATTATAATCTCAGATTACCACGCGTTCCTTTCTGGTTGCGTTACAATTTTACACCCAGCAACTGTTGTTTATGATCGAACCCTAATTTGTATTTTACATTGTTTGCTTTGCAATGTCGGGGATATATAGTTACGGGTATTATTGATGCTGATTAATCGAATTGTTTGAAGCAACTGTTGGTATTAATATTAATTAGGGTTTCCGGGTTATTCTCAATTTTCTAATGTGTGGATGCGTCGTTTTTATATGTATTTACAGGGTATCAAAGATAATGATATCCACAATATTGTGCTATCCTATCTGGTGCATAATTGTTATAGAGAAACTCTGGAATCATTCGTGGATTGTACTGGGATGCGAGAACCTGCAGATTATATTGAGGACATGGAGAAAAGAAAAGGTATGGAAATCTTTTCAGTTTTTGACAGAAAAGTAGGATTTGTAACTTTAAAGCATGACCACTTGCTTTTTTCAATGTTTTCAGTCACAATGCTTGTAGCTTTTAAGTTTTGAACTTGTTTAGTCACGAGATATGTAAGTCGAGCTTGTTAAATTTGTCAATATTCAAAGAAAAGGAATTTATGTGGTCTTTTTTGCTTGTGTTTTGGCGATTGGCTACCTAGCCCCAATTTGGTGTAAAAAGTACTATTTACCATGCTTAATTGCTGCACTTACCAGTTTCCATTGCAACTTCTTTTCATACATTCCTCTTTCTGGTGACGTTGGTTGTTTTCATGAAGATTATTGGAAGAATCGAGCAGATATTGCTCCGCTACTGCTATGCAATGATATGTATTGTTTAAACATCAGTAGCGATAAACCATAGATCCTGTTCTTTTTACCATAGTAGTTTACCATAGTAGTTTGCTTGTACTTTTCTTGGATATAAATGATCTGACAATGATTTTCAGCTTTGTTCCTTTGCTGATCTCTATTCTTTTTTATACTGTTGCTAATCGTAAGCTATGTGCTCAGGGATATTCTGTTGTGTCCTAGAGGGGAATGCACTAAAGGCCATTGAACTGACAGAACAAGTGGCATCTGACTTATTGGAGAATAACAAGGACTTGCATTTTGATCTTTTGAGCCTTCATTTTGTTGAGCTCGTTTGTGCTAAGAAGTGGTAAGTAGTAGAATAGTGTACTTCCAAGAATATCTTCCACTTATGTTAAATCCTTGTATGCTAATGGACAGCACTGAAGCTTTGGAATTTGCTCAAAACAAGTTGATGCCATTTGGGAAGGAGCAGAAGTTACTTGAAAAGCTTGAAGTATGTTCCTTCCTGAGTAAACCACTTTAAGCATAGCTACTGTTTTGAGTCTACTATTGTTGGAAAATGAAAAACCATTTAATTTTGCTGCAGGACTTTCTGTCTCTGCTTGCTTATGAGGAACCAGAAAAATCACCAATGTTTCATCTGCTTGGCTCGGAGTACCAGCAGCATGTTGCAGACAAACTAAACCGAGCCATTCTTGGTTTGTTCCTGCAGTTTTTTTCCTTGTTCCATGTTTTTTCAGAAGATTCCATACTAAAAAATGTGCTTCTTGTTGATTTGATGATTCTTTCTATAATTACCATTCATACTCTTCTCTATTTATTTGTTGGTCCTGAATGATACCAGCCCATAGAAACTTGCCAAGCTATACAGCAGTGGAAAGACTGATACAACAGACGATAGTTGTAAGGCAAAGTTTAAATCAAGATCATGGTAAGGTAAGGCATGGTTAATGATTTTCCCCATTGAAACCGTTAGAGGCTGGGGATTTTATCTAATTCTGCTGATATCTCAACTGTCTTTGAGTTTCTCGATGGCTAATTTGTTATTGGTATAGTTATGCTTTACTCTTTTAGTATGTGTTTTTATAGGATGAGATTCCTTCATTTTCTCTGAAGGACTTTCTCAAAGGCTAGATTCTGGAAGTGATTAAAACATTCTGTTGAAGAGTTAATGAAGGCTACTTCATATCTTGTTGCCACTGTATGGTTTTGGTGTAATGTTTGTTCATGGGAAGATAACAGTTATCAACGCCCCTGCATCTGAAAAAGTTGCTGAGTAGGCTGTCAGCTGACTCCCGCGTCTGCTTCTGCCTGCATTTGGTGAGGTATGCCTCTTGATTGACCACAGCACTAGTGCATTTAAGTTTCAACTCTGCGCTGATTGGATTTGTCATTGTCCATGGTTTTGACAATCCAGTGGCTTGTAAATTTTTGCTTGCATGTTAGAGACTAGGAATTTAGATTATTTTGTGTCCTAATGTCAAATTTATCCTGATTTGACGATATTCGAAGTCTTGTTTAGTGGAGCAAGGTTGGGATGGAAGGACCACGCTATTTCATGGCACCATGACTTAGCATATGGTAAAAAAAAACATAATATTGATTGTAAGAACTGCCAATGGTTGTTGTGCTTGTAATCCTATTTCTGTGATATGGTGTACAGGGCGCACCATAAAACGAATTGTAATTCTGGAATGTTGATGTTGGAAATTTGCATATGCTGGCAGTGGATGATTTTAGTAATTAGAACGTAGGTTACCATCATTTGACAGCTGCCCTACCCGTGAGGAGGAGGTTTCACTATCTTTTAGTGCAGAGCATTCTATTTGGTTTAAAAGTTGCTTGGAGTACGGGCTACTGCTAGGTCTTGTTTGAAGCTGTTTCTGTCTAACATGACTTCACTACATACATGCCATTCCAAAATCCAAATGGGAGAAACCAGCGACATATATTTCGAGACACGAACTTTACAGAGGCTGTCAGTTACAAGCAAACGACTGGCAAAGGCTGCAACAATATGATCATTAGAACCCCAAAAAAATTGATTCTCATTCATTTTTAAATTATCAGGTGATTTTTTTACGAACCCAAAAACTTACTGCGCTGAATTATAGATTATATATAATGTTGTGGTTATTTTTTAAAGTTTTTTTTAAAATATATTAATATAATATAATTTTTTATATTTAAAAATTATTTTTGATATTAAAATGATCTTAAAAAAAAATGAAGTAAAGAAAAAAATTAATTTTTTTTGAAAATATTTTTGAAATACAAAAATAAACAAGTTTTTTATAAGTTAATGGCACAAGATCATAAAACTTTTTCTAATTTCTTTATTTTTTTTGGGCATGTATAATCTTAACCATAACGTGATGAGATGAGTTGACTTGGAAAATAAAGTAGATGAGTTGACTTGGAAAATAAAGTTTTAAAACCTGATCAAAATATTGATTTAATAAAAACTTGATTAACCCAGTCAAGTTTTTAATTCAAATTCAAGCTAATATAATTTATTTTTTTTAAAAAAAGTTTTTGATTAAGCTATAAATACCATCATAAAACAGATCACAATTAAAAAAGAAGTAAGCCCAGATGATAATACATACCGGTTATAAAAAGGTTGAACTTTTTAGGCCCAAACTCTATAGTTGCCCCTACACCATGCAAGCCTGAAGGGAGGGAAGGGCTTTCAAGTTCCAGGGCAACAATTTCAAAGTTTCAACCATGTGCAAGAACACGGTTGAAATTTGAAATTCTTTGATCGAGGCCTCTATACCCACGACTCCAATAGATCCTCTAGTTTCAACATCTTTTTATTGAGCCTGTTAAACCCCGAGTCTTACCCTCCCTGTAACATAAAACAAAGAATTCAATAAAACTTTTGTTTGCCGTGATGTTAATGTTGAATTATGTAAAAAGTTCCTAATCCTCGAGATCTTGATCAATGGGGTTCGCGACCTAGTTTATGGAGATAGCCATTTACGCTCTCGAACATGAATCTTTTGAGAGCTAAGCAAGCGATGAAAGATTACATTCGAAGGAAATAAAATGCGATTCGACAATCCCATTCTCAATTCCATGAGCGTAGGGAAGAGTGAATCAAACAAACTAAATCTTCATACAGGTTCAAAATAAAAAAATAGTTGTTTATTTTTATGTTTTAAAAGTGTTTTTATAAAAAAAAAATATTTTTTATTTTAAAGTTATTTTAATATGCTGATATTAAAAATAATTTTTAAAAAAT